>NW_028318659.1:92500-268879 GCF_062004578.1 Staurois parvus | reverse complement strand
AAAGGATTTCCAGTCCGGACACTTTCCCCCTTTCCAGACACTCTCACCCCCTTCCAGTCCGGACACTTTCATCCCCTTCCTGCCCAGGCCAATTTTCAGCTTTCAGCGCTTTCCCCCCCTTCCAGTCCGGACGCTCCCCCCCCCTTCCTATCCGGACACTCTCACCCCCTTCCAGTCCGTACGCTTTCACCCCCTTCCAGTGCGGACGCTTTCACCCCCTTCCAGTCCGGATGCTTTCACCCCCCTTCCAGTCCGGATACTCTCCCCCCCTACCAGTCTGGATGCTTTCACCCCCCTTCCAGTCCGGACGCTTTTCCCCCCTTCCAGTCCGGACGCTTTCCCCCCCTTCCAGTCCGGACACTTTCACCCCCTCCCAGTCCGGACACTTTCAGCCCCTTCCAGTCCGGGCACTTTCACCCCCTTCCAGTCCGGACACTTTCCCCCCCTTACAGTCCGCACACTTTCCCCCCTTCCTGTCCAGACGCTCTCACCCCCTTCCAGTCCGGACGCTTTCCCCCCCTTCCAGTCCGGACGCTTTCCACCCCCTTCCAGTCAGGACACTTTCACCCCCTTCCAGTCCGGGCACTTTCCCCCCCTTCCAGTCCGGACACTTTCCCCCCCTTCCAGTCCGGACGCTTTTCCCCCTTCCAGTCCGGACACTTTCACCCCCTTCCAATCCGGGCACTTTCAGCCCCTTCCAGTCCGGGCACTTTCACCCCCTCTCAGTCCGGGCACTTTCACCCCCTTCCTGTCCAGACACTTTCCCCCCCTTCCAGTCTGGACACTTCCCCCCCCCCTTCCAGTCCGGACACTTTCCCCCCCCCTTCCAGTCCGGACACTTTCACCCCCTTCCAGTTCTGGCACTTTCACCCCCTTCCAGTCCGGACACTTTCACCCCTTTCCAGTCCGGACACTTTCACCCCCTTCCAGTCCGGACGCTTTTTCCCCCTTCCAGTCCGGACACTCTCCTCCCCTTCCAGTCCGGACACTTTCACCCCCTCTCAGTCCGGACACTTTCCCCCCCTTCCAATCCGGGCACTTTCAGCCCCTTCCAGTCCGGGCACTTTCACCCCCTTCCAGTCCGGGCACTTTCACCCCCTTCTTGTCCAGACACTTTCCCCCCCTTCCAGTCTGGACACTTTCCCCCCCCTTCCAGTCCGGACACTTTCACCCCCCCTTCCAGTCCGGACACTTTCACCCCCTTCCAGTTCGGGCACTTTCACCCCCTTCCAGTCCGGACACTTTCACCCCTTTCCAGTCCGGACACTTTCACCCCCTTCCAGTCCGGACGCTTTTCCCCCCTTCCAGTCCGGACACTCTCCCCCCTTTCCAGTCCGGACACTTTCACCCCCTCCCAGTCCGGACATTTTCCCCCCCTTCCAGTCCGGACACTTTCACCCCCTCCCAGTCCGGACACTTTCAGCCCCTTCCAGTCCGGGCACTTTCCCCCCCTTCCAGTCCGGACACTTTCACCCCCTTCCAGTCTGGGCACTTTCACCCCCTTCCAGTCCGGGCACTTTCACCCCCTTCCAGTCCGGGCACTTTCACCTCCTTCCAGTCCGGACACTTTCACCCCCTTCCTGTCCAGACACTTTCCCCCCTTTTCAGTCCGGACACTTTCACCCCCTTCCAGTCCGGACACTTTCCCCCCCTTCCAGTCAGGACACTTTCACCCCCTTCCAGTCCGGGCACTTTCACCCCCTTCCAGTCCGGACACTTTCCCCCCTTCCAGTCCGGACACTTTCTCCCCTTCCAGTCCGGACACTTTCAACCCCTTCCTGCCCAGGCCAATTTTCAGCTTTCAGCTCTTTCCCCCCCTTCCTGTCCGGACGCTCTCACCCCCTTCCAGTCCGGACACTTTCCCCCCCTTCCAGTCCGGACACTTTCCCCCCCTTCCAGTCCGGACACTTTCCCCCCCTTCCAGTCCGGACGCTTTTCCTCCCTTCCAGTCCGGACACTTTCACCCCCTCCCAGTCTGGACACTTTCCCCCCCTTCCAGTCCGGACACTTTCACCCCCTTCCAGTCCGGGCACTTTCACCCCCTTCCAGTCTGGGCACTTTCACCCCCTTCCAGTCCGGGCACTTTCACCCCCTTCCAGTCCGGACACTTTTCCCCCCTTCCAGTCCGGACGCTTTCACCCCCTTCCAGTCCGGACGCTTTTCCCCCCTTCCAGTCCGGACACTTTCACCCCCTCCCAGTCCAGACACTTTCAGCCCCTTCCAGTCCGGACACTTTCCCCCCCCTTCCAGTCCGGACACTTTCACCCCCTTCCAGTCCGGGCACTTTCACCCCCTTCCAGTCTGGGCACTTTCACCCCCTTCCAGTCCGGGCACTTTCACCCCCTTCCAGTCCGGGCACTTTCACCCCCTTCCAGTCCGGACACTTTCCCCCCCTTCCAGTTCGGACACTTTCCCCCCCTTCCAGTCCGGACACTTTCCCCCCCTTCCAGTCCGGACACTTTCAACCCCCTTCCAGTCCGGACACTTTCACCCCTTCCAGTCCCGGGCACTTTCACCCCCTTCCAGTCCTGGCACTTTCACCCCCCTTCCAGTCCGGACACTTTCGCCCCCTTCCAGTCCGGGCACTTTCACCCCCTTCCAGTCCGGACACTTTCCCCTCCTTCCAGTCCGGACACTTTCACCCCCTTCCAGTCCGGACACTTTTACCCCCTTCAAGTCCGGACACTTTCCCCCCCTTCCAGTCCGGACACTTTCCCCCCCTTCCAGTCCAGACACTTTCCCCCCCTTCCAGTCCGGATGCATTCCCCCCCTTCCAGTCCGGACACTTCCCCCCCTTCCAGTCCAGACACTTTCACCCCCTTCCAGTCCGGACACTTTCCCCCCCCTTCCAGTCCGGACACTTTCCCCCCCTTCCAGTCCGGACACTTTCCCCCCTTTCCAGTCCGGACACTTTCCCCCCCTTCCAGTCCGGACACTTTCCCCCCCTTCCAGTCCGGACACTTTCCCCCCCTTGCAGTCCGGACGCTTTCACCCCCCTTCCAGTCCGGACACTTTCCCCCCCGTGTCCAGGCCAATTTTCAGCTTTCAGCGCTGTCACATTTTGAATGACAATTGCGTGGTCATGCAAACACTGTACCTGTATGAATTTTGTAGCATTTTTTGAGACAGATAAAACTTTATTTTGTTGGTATTTATTCACCACTGGGATTTTTTTTTTTTTTTACTATATAAATGAAAAAGTCCAAACATTTTTTCAAATAAATCTTTCTTCATAAATCTTGGTCAAATTTTATTCAGTTATCTTCTTAGTAAAAAAAAAATAACGCAAATTAGTTCATAGCCAAAAATTATACTTTTCTAAATTTTTTTTACATTTTTATTTTATTTGTGGGATTCGAACCAAGGAACCTAGTACTGCCAGGTGGAAGTGCTAACCATTTAGCCACTGTGCTTACAGTGCCCTCAGGATTGGTGAGTCCTCATTTGGATCCAGAATAATAGGAAATAATGCAAGTTCGATGGTAAATAAGAGGCGCTTATTGAGAAGATTGACGTACATCAAGCCAACGCGTTTTGGGACAAAAGGGCTCTCCCTTCTTCAGGGTAGTATTAAATGGGAATGATTCCCACACCGGTTATATATTTGCAAAGTTTTGGAGGTAAAACTGATAACGGGACAGCTGAGGTTCCAGGGGCAGCAATGAGGATGTTGGCTGCACCTTCTTTCCTATTATTCCAAGTCTACATGTGGAAATGATCTTAAGGCCGTACTAGAGAAGTTGCAGCCCTGGAATAATAGGAAAGAAGGCGCACCCGATGTCCAAACAAATGCAAGTTTGATGGTAAATAGGAGGCATTTATTGAGAATAGTGACAAGTACATCAAGCCAACGTGTTTCGGGAGAAAAGGGCTCTCCCTTCTTCAGGAAGGTTGCAGCACGCAATAAATGGGAATGATTCCCACGCCGGTTATATATTTGCGAAGTTTCGGAGGTAAAACCGATTACGGGACAGCCGAGGTTCTAGGGGCAGCAATAAGGACATTGGCTGAGCCTTCTTTCCTATTTTTCCACAGTTGCTGCCTCTCTGGTACGGCCTTAAGATTGTTTCCACATGTAGACTTGAAATACTAGGAAAGAAGGTACAGCCGATGTCCTCATTGCTGCCCCTAGAACCTCGGCTGTCACTTTATCAGTTTTACTTCCGAATCTTGGCAAATATATAACCGGCGTGGGAATCATTCTCATTTAATACCGCCCTGAAGAAGGGAGAGCCCTTTTCTCCCAAAACATGTTGGCTTGATATACTTGTCACTATTCTCAAAAAATGCCTCCTATTTACCATCGAACTTGCATTCGTTTGGACATCGGCTGCGCCTTCTTTCCTATTATTCCAAGTCTACATGTGGAAACGACCTTAAGGCCGTACCAGAGAGGCAGCAACTCTGGAATAATAGGAAAGAAAGCGCAGCCGATGTCCAAAAGAATGCAAGTTCGATGGTAAATAAGAGGCGCTTATTGAGAAGATTGACAAGTATATCAAGCCAACACATTTTGGGAGAAAAGGGCTCTCCCTTCTTCAGGGCAGTATTAAATGGGAATGATTCCCACACCGGTTATATATTTGCAAAGTTTTGGAGGTAAAACTGATAACGGGACAGCTGAGGTTCCAGGGGCAGCAATGAGGATGTTGGCTGCACCTTCTTTCCTATTATTCCAAGTCTACATGTGGAAATGATCTTAAGGCCGTACTAGAGAAGTTGCAGCCCTGGAATAATAGGAAAGAAGGCGCACCCGATGTCCAAACAAATGCAAGTTCAATGGTAAATAGAAGGCATTTATTGAGAATAGTGACAAGTACATCAAGCCAACGTGTTTCGGGAGAAAAGGGCTCTCCCTTCTTCAGGACGGTATTAAATGGGAATGATTCCCACGCAGGTTATATATTTGCGAAGTTTCGGAGGTAAAACAGATTACGGGACAGCCGAGGTTCTAGGGGCAGCAATGAGGACGTTGGCTGAGCCTTCTTTCCTATTTTTCCAGAGTTGCTGCCTCTCTGGTACGGCCTTAAGATAATTTCCACATGTAGACTTGGAACAATAGGAAAGAAGGTACAGCCGATGTCCTCATTGCTGCCCCTAGAACCTCGGCTGTCACTTTATCAGTTTTACTTCCAAATCTTGGCAAATATATAACCGGCGTGGGAATCATTCCCATTTAATACCTTCCTGAAGAAGGGAGAGCCCTTTTCTCCCAAAACACGTTGGCTTGAAGTACTTGTCACTATTCTCAAAAAATGCCTCCTATTTACCGTCGAACTTGCATTCGTTTGGACATCGGCTGCGCCTTCTTTCCTATTATTCCAAGTCTACATGTGGAAACGACCTTAAGGCCGTACCAGAGAGGCAGCAACTCTGGAATAATAGGAAAGAAAGCGCAGCCGATGTCCAAACGAATGCAAGTTCGATGGTAAATAAGAGGCGCTTATTGAGAAGATTGACAGGTATATTAAGCCAACGCGTTTCGAGAGAAAAGGGCTCTCCCTTCTTCAGGGCGGTTGCTGCACGCTATTACATGGAAATGATTGCCACGCCAGTTATATATGTGCTGAGATTCAGAAGTAAAACTGATAACGGGACAGCTGAGGTTCCAGGGGCAGCAATGAGGACATCGGCTGCACTTTCTTATCTATTATTCCAAGTCTACATGTGGAAACGACCTTATGGCTGTACCAGAGAGGCAGCAACTCTGGAATAATAGTAAAGAAGGCGCACCCGATGTCCAAAAGAATGCCAGTTTGATGGTAAATAAGAGGAGAATAGCGGCAAATATATCAAGCCAACGCAGTTCGGGAGAAAAAGGCTCTCCCTTCTTCAGGACTGTTGCTGCACGCTATTACATGGGAATGATTCCCACGCCGGTTATATATTTGCCAAGTTTCAAAGATGATAAAATGAGGTTCCAGGGGCAGCAATGAAGATATCGGACACGCCTTCTTTCCAAGTGTACATGTGGAAACGACCATAAGGCTGTGCCAGATAGGCAACAACCCAAGCCCTAAGAGGGTTCACCACCAGTATCCATCACTGGCCATAACCTACTGGAGGGACATCTCCTTACTCACCCACCCATTCTCCCACCCATGACCAGTGCGGTCCAGTCAGTCCAGGATGGTCTTCAACACAAAGATCATTTGGGACCCAGATTTCGAGGGTTTGGAAAGACTTTTGAGTGGGAAAGAGCCTCTAAACCCTGATTACAGGGGACTTTGGTCCCGGAGGGGTTAACCCACCTGCAGGGAAAGCTTGAGAAGGGCCAGAAAGGATTCAGCACCTCTCTGTACGGTGGCGTGGAGTGGTTCACAGCTATGTTCAACTATTAACCGTGTGACAACTGGGGCTAGTGTTGCACCTATGCAGGTTGCGGTGGAGAAATTTGTCAGGTGCATATTGCGGTACAGTTTGCGTTTTTCTCACGCATTTTTGATGTGTTTTAATGTGTTTTCAGGATGTGTTAATGTTGCTAGGGGGAGGTGTCTGTTGTCATGCAGCAAACATAGAAAACACGCATGTACATGTGTTTTTCATGCGTTTTTGATGAATTTCCATTGAAGTCTATGGAACCTGCTGCAAGCAAAAAGGTCCCTGACCCTTTTCAAAAAAACGCATTGGTTGAAAACATGTCACATGACTCATAAGAAATCATGTTAAAGCGGAGCTCCACCCAAAAGGGGAAGCTCCACTTTAAGGACTGCTCCTCCGCTTCCCATTAAGGATTGTTACCTTTGGGGGGGTGGGGGGGGCAGGTACCCGAATTTGACAGGTACCCGCTCCCACTTCTGGTCTGATCGCCTAGGTGATCGGAAATGGAAAGTGTCCTCCCTCCCTCCCTGTAGTCTTTTGGGACACGTGACAGGTCCCAGAAGACTACAGGACCATTCATGAAGCGCAGCGCTACTTGCGCATGCGCAGTGGGTACCCGGCTGTGAAGCTGCAAGCTGTCACAGCCGGGTGCCCACACTGAAGATGCCGGCCTCCTGAAATACGGTGAAACGGGTTGCGGGGGTCACACCACGGGACCTTGGGAGAGGTAAGTGGCTGTTTTTTAAAAGTCAGCAGCTACAGTTTTTGTAGCTGCTGACTTTTATTTTTTGACAGGGTGAGTGGAACTCCTCTTTAAATGGATTGTAGTACATTTCTGCAAAACTGAAAATGCACTGCAAATTGTATAGGTGTGAACAGGGGCGGGCTGACCATTTGGAAACTCAGGCACGCCCGAGGGCCCGGGGTCAGTAGGGGGCCCCATGAGATGCCCCTGGTACCTTTTTCATAGGCTTTTTTGAGTTTGGGCAAGGACACAGGGGCCCCATGATCCCCTATTGCCCGGGGGCCCCATGAGTTGTCAGTCCGCCGCTGGGTGGGAACCAGGCCTGAGACAGTGTTTTCTGAGCTCCTGCGGTCTTTGTGGCACTCTAAAACAGATGGGAACCCTAAACCTTGGCATGGGACTGACACACTGGTGGTGAGCCATTGTTTTGTTTTTTCCCAATAGCAGAACTGTGGGCTGTTTGAAGGAAACTTTGTTTTCCTGACTTTTGAGAGACCAATAAAGACTGTGACTGGCTGATGATCTCGAGCTCCCGTATCACTATACCTTTAAGCCATCGGGATATATATACCTACAGTATATCTGCAATATATATTCCCCTCCCAGCCAGGAGTGTCAGTGTGCGTGGTGCTATTTTCAGAGGGCACAGGGACAGGGGACCCAACACATCCAGAGGCTCCTTCGTTGGTAAACGCAACACAGGTGTTCTGCCTTCTTCAGGGAATTTCAGTAAGTCGTCCTGATTACAATAATAAAATTGGCCACTAGATGGAGCCGGCAATAAATTTACTGTTTAACAGAAACTAGAGACTGTTCAGCATTAATAAAAATTCCCACCATTCTAAGAAAAGGAAGTAGATGCATCCTGGGAGCTCAGACTCCACCGTTGAAACTGAGAGAGAAGGAACCAGCTATCAGAGCACATGTTGGACTAATGCAGGCCATGGATGGGTCGAAAATCGGCCGATTTTTCGGCCAGAAAAAAAAATGTTTAGTTTCGACCCGAATGGCGGCTGCAGCGCGGTTGTCCAGTTCTGGGACACATCGCAGCGTCCAATGACACAGCAGGTCACAATGTAGATACAGTTGCCCGATATCGGCAGCACCTTCCTCACGCTGTCACAGTGGGAGGAAAAAACTGCCAATAACCGGCAAATGACACAGAGGACATCTGATGATCAGTGCCCAGCAGTGCCTCCCACCAGTTCCCAGCAGTGCCTCTCTCCAGTGTCCGCAGTGCCACCCATCGGTTCCGTCAGTGCCACCAGTCAGCGCTGCCCATCAGTGCCCATCATTGCTGCATATCAGTGCAGCATCATCAGTGCCTCTTCATCAATACCCACCAGTGCCACCTCATCAGTGCCCATCAGTACTGCCTATCAGTGCCCATCAGTGCCGCCCAGCAGTTACGCCCATCAATTCCCAGCAGTGTCATCAGTCAGTGCCACCAGTCAGCGCCACCCATCAATGCTGCCTATCAGTGTCCATCATTGCTACATATCAGTGCAGCATCATCAGTACCTCCTCATCAATGCCCACCAGTGCTGCCTCATCAGTGCCCATCAGTGCTGCCTATCAGTGGCGCCTCATCAACGCACATCAGTGAAGCAGTAAAATTACCTGTTTGCACAATTTTATAATAGAAACAAAGAAAAACTTTTTTTTTTTGCTTTTTTTTGTTTATAGCGCAAAAAATAAAACACACAACGGCGATTAAATATCACCAAAAGAAAACTCTGTTTGTGTGAAAAAAATGATACATATTTCATATGGGTACAATGTTGCATGACCGCGCAATTGTCATTCAAAGTGCGACAGCGCTGAAAGTTGAATATTGGCCTGGGCAGGAAGGGGGTAAAAGTGCCCGGTAGGCGAGGGGTTAATACATTTTGTTTTGTTTAATTCGTTTAATTAATTTTCGGCATTCGTTTCATTTATTTGTTTTCTAATTCAGTTTAACCGAATTTAGTCAATTTGAATCGGCATTCGAATTGTCATTCGATTTTGAATTTATTCTATTCAAAATTTGAATTTCAGAAGACAGTTATATTCTTTCTACTCTATTGTAGTCTATTGTTTTTTTCTATTCTTTTATTTCCTATTCCTTTATTTTCTATTCTAATATATTCGACTTCAAATTTATTCCATTAGAAATTTGAATTTCAGAAGACGGTAAAATTCTTTCTATTTTATTCTATTCTATAAGGGTTTTTTTCTACTCTTTTCCATTCTATGCTTTTATTTTCTGTTCTGTTCTACTCTTTTCTACTCTATTCTTTTATATTGTATTCTATGCTATTGTTTTTCTGTTCTATTCTTTTATTTCCTATTCTATTCAGATAGGTGATCAGGAAATAATTTTTTTCCCAGCAGGAGTAAATTGGATTGTGCTTTGCTGGGTTTTTTTGCCTTCCTTTGTATCAACTGTGGGTGTAGGAGTATAACTTTTTTTTTTTCTATGGTTGAACTGGATGGACTTTTTTCTATTTCAGCCAGACTAACTATGGAACTATGTAGAAATTGTTCAACTGCTCGCAGAGTTGCCTGGAGACGGAAAACATGTCCGGATCTCGTTCTCCAGGATTGACCATAACGGCTATGATATTGAGGTCTGGCGACTGCGGCACTCGGGGAAGGTGCTAGATGTCATCTGCATGCTCATCAAACAATTTACAAAACCAGCTGTGTGAATCGGAGCATTACTGTCTTTTTTTGTCTTTTTTTTTTTCTTAATGGTTGAACTGGATGGACTTTTGTCTTTTTTTCAGCCAGACTAACTATGTAACTATATTCTATTCCAGGGCTTAAAATTTTAAGTCTAGACCTACTAGCCAGGCACAAACCTTACTCTCCACCAGTTGCCCCACCCAACCTTGCCCAGGTCCACCTCCAACCCCACCCTGGCCCGTCCCCAACCCCGCCCCCTGCCCTGCCCCAACCACACCCCCTTAAAACTTATGAAATTACATTTTTCTTTAGAATAAAGAGTTCAAAATATAAAACTGTATACAGTAATGTATATCCCCCTCCCCCGTACCCCATTATAGTGATATGACGTGTATATAGTAATGTATATCCCCCTCCCCTGTACCCCATTATAGTGATATGACGTGTATACAGTAATGTATATCCCCCTCCCCCGTACCCCATTATAGTGATATGACGTGTATACAGTAATGTATATCCCCCTCCCCTGTACCCCATTATAGTGATATGACGTGTATACAGTAATGTATATCCCCCTCCCCTGTACCCCATTATAGTGATATGACGTGTATACAGTAATGTATACCCCCCTCCCCTGTACCCCATTATAATGATATGACGTGTATACAGTAATGTATACCCCCCTCCCCTGTACCCAATTATAATGATATGACGTGTATACAGTAATGTATATCCCCCCTCCCCTGTACCCCATTATAGTGATATGACGTGTATACAGTAATGTATATCCCCCTCCCCCGTACCCCATTATAGTGATATGACGTGTATACAGTAATGTATATCCCCCCTCCCCCGTACCCCATTATAGTGATATGACGTGTATACAGTAATGTATATCCCCCCTCCCCCGTACCCCATTATAGTGATATGACGTGTATACAGTAATGTATATCCCCCCCTCCCCTGTACCCCATTATAGTGATATGACGTGTACATAGTAATGTACAGTTGCAAGAAAAAGTATGTGAACCCCTTGGGGTTACATGGAGTTTTGCATGAATTGGGCATAAAATGTGCTCTGAACATCATTTAAGTCACAACAATAGAAGAACACAGTCTGCTGAACATAATACTACACAAACATTAGATGTTGCCATGGTTTAATTGCACATAACATGTAAACATTCACAGTGCAGGGAGGAAAAAGTATGTGAGTCCCTAGCTTAATGACGTCTCCCAGAGCTAATTGGAGCCAGGAGTGAGCCAACCTTGATTCCAATCAGTGTGATGATATTGGATATGTTGCTGACAGCTGTCCTGCCCTTAAAAAACACACACCTGATTTGGGTTTACTGGTTTCAAGAAGCACTGTCTGATGTGAACCATGCCTCGCAGAAAAGAGCTCTCAGAAGACCTACGATCAAGAATTGTTGACTTGCATGAAGCTGGAAAGGGTTACAAAAGTATCTCCAAAAGCCTTGATGTTCCTGTGTCCACGGTAAGACAGACTGTCTACAAATGGAGAAAGTTATCACTGTTGCTACTCTCCCTAGGCGTGGTCGTCCTGTAAAAATGACTGCAAGAGCACAGCGCAGAATGCTGCATGAGGTAAAGAAGAATCCCAGAGTTTCAGCTAAAGACCTACAGAAATCTCTGGCACATGCTAACATTTTTGTTGACACATCTACAATAAGGAAAACATTAAACAAGAATGGAGTACATGGGAGGACACCACGGGGGAAGCCATTGCTGTCCAAAAAGAATATTGCAGCACGTTTGAAGTTTGCAAAAGAGCACCTGGATGTTCCACAGCACTACTGGCAAAATATACTGTGGACAGATGAAACCAAGATTGAGTTGTTTGGGAAGAATACACAACACTATGTGTGGAGAAAAAAAGGCACAGCACACCAACATCAAAACCTCATCCCCACTGTGAAACATGGCGGAGGGAGCATCATGGTTTGGGGCTGCTTTGCTGCCTCAGGGCCTGGACGGATTGTTGTCATTGATGGGAAAATGAATTCCAGAGTTTATCAAGACATTTTGCAGGAAAACGTACGACCATCTGTCCGCCAACTGAAGCTCCGCAGAGGATGGGTGATGCAACAGGACAATGACCCAAAGCATACAAGTCATTCAACAAAACAATGGCTGCAACAGCACAGAATACGCCTTCTGGAGTGGCCCAGTCAGAGTCCTGACCTCAACCCCATTGAAATGCTGTGGCATGACCTTAAGAGAGAGATTCACACCAGACATCCCAAGAATATTGCTACACTGAAACAGTTTTGTGAAGAGGAGTGGTCCAAAATGACTCCAGATCGTTGTGCAGGTCTGATCTGCAACTACAGGAAACGTTTGGTTGAGGTTATTGCTGCCAAAGGAGGGTCAACCAGTTATTAAGTCCAAAGGTTCACATACTTTTTCCTCCCTGCACTGTGAATGTTTACATGTTATGTGCAATTAAACCATGGCAACATCTAATGTTTGTGTAGTACTATGTTCAG
This sequence comes from Staurois parvus, assembly GCF_062004578.1. Taxonomy (NCBI): domain Eukaryota; kingdom Metazoa; phylum Chordata; class Amphibia; order Anura; family Ranidae; genus Staurois; species Staurois parvus. The sequence continues at coordinate 256,636 of NW_028318659.1, read as the reverse complement.
CAGACTGTGTTCTTCTATTGTTGTGACGTAGATGACGTTCAGAGCACATTTTATGCCCAATTCATGCAAAACTCCACGTAATCCCAAGGGGTTCACATACTTTTTCTTGCAACTGTATATCCCCCCTCCCCTGTACCCCATTATAGTGATATGACGTGTATACAGTAATGTATATCCCCCTCCCCTGTACCCCATTATAGTGATGTGACGTGTATACAGTAATGTATATCCCCCTCCCCCGTACCCCATTATAGTGATATGACGTGTATACAGTAATGTATATCCCCCTCCCCTGTACCCCATTATAGTGATATGACGTGTATACAGTAATGTATATCCCCCCTCCCCTGTACTCCATTATAGTGATATGATGTGTATACAGTAATGTATATCCCCCCCTCCCCTGTACCCCATTATAGTGATATGACGTGTATACAGTAATGTATATCCCCCCCTCCCCTGTACCCCATTACAGTGATATGACGTGTATACAGTAATGTATATCCCCCTCCCCTGTACCCCATTACAGTGATATGACGTGTATACAGTAATGTATATCCCAGCTCCCCTGTACTCCATTACAGTGATATGACGTGTATACAGTAATGTATATCCCCCTCCCCTGTACCCCATTATAGTGATATGACGTGTATACAGTAATGTATATCCCCCCTCCCCCGTACCCCATTATAGTGATATGACGTGTATACAGTAATGTATATCCCCCCTCCCCTGTACCCCATTATAGTGATATGACGTGTATACAGTAATGTATATCCCCCTCCCCCGTACTCCATTATAGTGATATGACGTGTATACAGTAATGTATATCCCCCTCCCCTGTACTCCATTATAGTGATATGACGTGTATACAGTAATGTATATCCCCCTCCCCTGTACTCCATTATAGTGATATGACGTGTATACAGTAATGTATATCCCCCTCCCCCGTACTCCATTATAGTGATATGACGTGTATACAGTAATGTATATCCCCCCTCCCCTGTACCCCATTATAGTGATATGACGTGTATACAGTAATGTATATCCCCCTCCCCCGTACCCCATTATAGTGATATGACGTGTATACAGTAATGTATACCCCCCTCCCCTGTACCCCATTATAGTGATATGACGTGTATACAGTAATGTATATCCCCCCTCCCCCGTACTCCATTATAGTGATATGACGTGTATACAGTAATGTATATCCCCCTCCCCTGTACTCCATTATAGTGATATGACGTGTATACAGTAATGTATATCCCCCTCCCCTGTACCCCATTATAGTGATATGACGTGTATACAGTAATGTATATCCCCCCTCCCCTGTACTCCATTATAGTGATATGACGTGTATACAGTAATGTATATCCCCCTCCCCTGTACCCCATTATAGTGATATGATGTGTATACAGTAATGTATATCCCCCTCCCCTGTACCCCATTATATTGATATGACGTGTATACAGTAATGTATATCCCCCTCCCCCGTACTCCATTATAGTGATATGACGTGTATACAGTAATGTATATCCCCCTCCCCTGTACTCCATTATAGTGATATGACTTATATACAGTAATGTATATCCCCCCCCCCTGTACTCCATTATAGTGATATGACGTGTATACAGTAATGTATATCCCCCTCCCCCGTACTCCATTATAGTGATATGACTTATATACAGTAATGTATATCCCCCCCCCTGTACTCCATTATAGTGATATGACGTGTATACAGTAATGTATATCCCCCCTCCCCTGTACTCCATTATAGTGATATGACGTGTATACAGTAATGTATATCCCCCCTCCCCTGTACCCCATTATAGTGATATGACGTGTATACAGTAATGTATATCCCCCCTCCCCTGTGCCCCATTATAGTGATATGACGTGTATACAGTAATGTATACCCCCCCCCTGTACTCCATTATAGTGATATGATGTGTACACAGTAATGTATATCCCCCGTACCCCATTATAGTGATATGACGTGTATACAGTAATGTATACCCCCCTCCCCTGTACCCCGTTATAGTGATATGATGTGTATACAGTAATGTATATCCCCCCTCCCCTGTACCCCATTATAGTGATATGACGTGTATACAGTAATGTATATCCCCCTCCCCTGTACCCCATTATAGTGATATGACCTGTATACAGTAATGTATATCCCCCTCCCCTGTACTCCATTATAGTGATATGACATGTATACAGTAATGTATACCCCCCCCCCCCTGTACTCCATTATAGTGATATGACATGTACACAGTAATGTATATCCCCCCTCCCCTGTGCCCCATTATAGTGATATGACGTGTATACAGTAATGTATACCCCCCCCCTGTACTCCATTATAGTGATATGATGTGTACACAGTAATGTATATCCCCCGTACCCCATTATAGTGATATGATGTGTATACAGTAATGTATACCCCCCTCCCCTGTACCCCGTTATAGTGATATGATGTGTATACAGTAATGTATACCCCCCTCCCCTGTACCCCGTTATAGTGATATGATGTGTATACAGTAATGTATACCCCCCTCCCCTGTACCCCGTTATAGTGATATGATGTGTATACAGTAATGTATACCCCCCTCCCCTGTACCCCGTTATAGTGATATGATGTGTATACAGTAATGTATATCCCCCCTCCCCTGTACCCCGTTATAGTGATATGACGTGTATACAGTAATGTATACCCCCCTCCCCTGTACCCCGTTATAGTGATATGACGTGTATACAGTAATGTATACCCCCCTCCCCTGTACCCCATTATAGTGATATGACGTGTATACAGTAATGTATATCCCCCTCCCCTGTACCCCATTATAGTGATATGACGTGTATACAGTAATGTATATCCCCCTCCCCCGTACTCCATTATAGTGATATGATGTGTATACAGTAATGTATATCCCCCTCCCCTGTACTCCATTATAGTGATATGATGTGTATACAGTAATGTATATCCCCCCTCCCCTGTACTCCATTATAGTGATATGACGTGTATACAGTAATGTATATCCCCCCTCCCCCGTACCCCATTATAGTGATATGACGTGTATACAGTAATGTATATCCCCCTCCCCCGTACCCCATTATAGTGATATGACCTGTATACAGTAATGTATATCCCCCTCCCCTGTACTCCATTATAGTGATATGACGTGTATACAGTAATGTATACCCCCCTCCCCTGTACTCCATTATAGTGATATGACGTGTATACGGTAATGTATATCCCCCCTCCCCTGTACTCCATTATAGTGATATGACGTGTATACGGTAATGTATATCCCCCTCCCCTGTACTCCATTATAGTGATATGACGTGTATACGGTAATGTATATACCCCCTCCCCTGTACTCCATTATAGTGATATGACGTGTATACGGTAATGTATATCCCCCTCCCCTGTACTCCATTATAGTGATATGACGTGTATACAGTAATGTATATCCCCCTCCCCTGTACTCCATTATACTGATATGACGTGTATACAGTAATGTATATCCCCCCCTGTACTCCATTATACTGATATGACGTGTATACAGTAATGTATACCCCCCTCCCCTGTACTCCATTATAGTGATATGACGTGTATACAGTAATGTATATCCCCCCTCCCCTGTACCCCATTATAGTGATATGACGTGTATACAGTAATGTATATCCCCCCTCCCCTGTACTCCATTATAGTGATATGACGTGTATACAGTAATGTATATCCCCCCTCCCCTGTACCCCATTATAGTGATATGACATGTATACAGTAATGTATACCCCCCCCTGTACTCCATTATACTGATATGACGTGTATACAGTAATGTATATCCCCCTCCCCTGTACTCCATTATAGTGATATGACCTGTATACAGTAATGTATATCCCCCCCCCTGTACCCCATTATAGTGATATGACGTGTATACAGTAATGTATACCCCCCTCCCCTGTACCCCATTATAGTGATATGACGTGTATACAGTAATGTATATCCCCCTCCCCTGTACCCCATTATAGTGATATGACGTGTATACAGTAATGTATATCCCCCTCCCCTGTACCCCATTATAGTGATAGGACGTGTATACAGTAATGTATATCCCCCTCCCCTGTACCCCATTATAGTGATATGACGTGTATACAGTAATGTATATCCCCCTCCCCTGTACCCCATTATAGTGATATGACGTGTATACAGTAATGTATATCCCCCTCCCCCGTACTCCATTATAGTGATATGACGTGTATACAGTAATGTATATCCCCCCTCCCCCGTACCCCATTATAGTGATATGACATGTATACAGTAATGTATATCCCCCTCCCCTGTACTCCATTATAGTGATATGACGTGTATACAGTAATGTATATCCCCCTCCCCTGTACCCCATTATAGTGATATGACGTGTATACAGTAATGTATACCCCCCCCCCTGTACTCCATTATAGTGATATGACGTGTATACAGTAATGTATATCCCCCCTCCCCTGTACCCCATTATAGTGATATGACGTGTATACAGTAATGTATATCCCCCTCCCCTGTACCCCATTATAGTGATATGACGTGTATACAGTAATGTATATCCCCCTCCCCCGTACCCCATTATAGTGATATGACGTGTATACAGTAATGTATATCCCCCTCCCCTGTACCCCATTATAGTGATATGACGTGTATACAGTAATGTATATCCCCCTCCCCTGTACTCCATTATAGTGATATGACGTGTATACAGTAATGTATATCCCCCTCCCCCGTACCCCATTATAGTGATATGACGTGTATACAGTAATGTATATCCCCCTCCCCTGTACCCCATTATAGTGATATGACGTGTATACAGTAATGTATATCCCCCTCCCCCGTACTCCATTATAGTGATATGACGTGTATACAGTAATGTATATCCCCCCTCCCCTGTACCCCATTATAGTGATATGACGTGTATACAGTAATGTATATCCCCCCCCTGTACTCCATTATAGTGATATGACGTGTATACAGTAATGTATATCCCCCCCCTGTACTCCATTATAGTGATATGACGTGTATACAGTAATGTATATCCCCCTCCCCTGTACCCCATTATAGTGATATGACGTGTATACAGTAATGTATATCCCCCCCCCCCCTGTACTCCATTATAGTGATATGACGTGTATACAGTAATGTATATCCCCCCTCCCCTGTACCCCATTATAGTGATATGACGTGTATACAGTAATGTATATCCCCCTCCCCTGTACCCCATTATAGTGATATGACGTGTATACAGTAATGTATACCCCCCCCTGTACTCCATTATAGTGATATGACGTGTATACAGTAATGTATACCCCCCCCCCCCTGTACTCCATTATAGTGATATGACGTGTATACAGTAATGTATATCCCCCCTCCCCTGTACCCCATTATAGTGATATGACGTGTATACAGTAATGTATATCCCCCTCCCCTGTACCCCATTATAGTGATATGAGGTGTATACAGTAATGTATACCCCCCCCTGTACTCCATTATAGTGATATGATGTGTACACAGTAATGTATATCCCCCTCCCCCGTACCCCATTATAGTGATATGACGTGTATACAGTAATGTATATCCCCCTCCCCTGTACCCCGTTATAGTGATATGATGTGTATACAGTAATGTATACCCCCCTCCCCTGTACCCCGTTATAGTGATATGATGTGTATACAGTAATGTATATCCCCCTCCCCTGTACCCCATTATAGTGATATGATGTGTATACAGTAATGTATATCCCCCCTCCCCTGTACCCCATTATAGTGATATGACGTGTATACAGTAATGTATATCCCCCCTCCCCTGTACCCCATTATAGTGATATAATGTGTATACAGTAATGTATATCCCCCTCCCCCGTACCCCATTATAGTGATATGACGTGTACACAGTAATGTATATCCCCCTCCCCCGTACCCCATTATAGTGATATGACGTGTACACAGTAATGTATATCCCCCTCCCCTGTACCCCATTATAGTGATATGACGTGTATACAGTAATGTATATCCCCCTCCCCTGTACTCCATTATAGTGATATGACGTGTATACAGTAATGTATATCCCCCTCCCCTGTACCCCATTATAGTGATATGATGTGTATACAGTAATGTATATCCCCCTCCCCTGTACCCCGTTATAGTGATATGATGTGTATACAGTAATGTATATCCCCCTCCCCCGTACCCCATTATAGTGATATGACGTGTACACAGTAATGTATATCCCCCTCCCCCGTACCCCATTATAGTGATATGACGTGTACACAGTAATGTATATCCCCCTCCCCTGTACTCCATTATAGTGATATGACATGTACACAGTAATGTATATCCCCCTCCCCTGTACCCCATTATAGTGATATGATGTGTATACAGTAATGTATATCCCCCTCCCCTGTACCCCATTATAGTGATATGACGTGTATACAGTAATGTATATCCCCCTCCCCTGTACCCCATTATAGTGATATGACGTGTATACAGTAATGTATATCCCCCTCCCCTGTACCCCATTATAGTGATATGACGTGTATACAGTAATGTATATCCCCCCTCCCCTGTACCCCATTATAGTGATATGACGTGTATACAGTAATGTATATCCCCCTCCCCTGTACCCCATTATAGTGATATGACGTGTATACAGTAATGTATATCCCCCCTCCCCCGTACTCCATTATAGTGATATGACGTGTATACAGTAATGTATATCCCCCTCCCCTGTACTCCATTATAGTGATATGACGTGTATACAGTAATGTATATCCCCCCTCCCCTGTACTCCATTATAGTGATATGACGTGTATACAGTAATGTATATCCCCCCTCCCCTGTACCCCGTTATAGTGATATGACGTGTATACAGTAATGTATATCCCCCCCTCCCCTGTACCCCATTATAGTGATATGATGTGTATACAGTAATGTATATCCCCCCCCCTCCCCTGTACCCCATTATAGTGATATGACATGTATACAGTAATGTATACCCCCCCCCCCCTGTACTCCATTATAGTGATATGACGTGTATACAGTAATGTATACCCCCCTCCCCTGTACTCCATTATAGTGATATGACGTGTATACAGTAATGTATACCCCCCTCCCCTGTACTCCATTATAGTGATATGACCTGTATACAGTAATGTATATCCCCCTCCCCTGTACCCCATTATAGTGATATGACGTGTATACAGTAATGTATATCCCCCCTCCCCTGTACCCCATTATAGTGATATGACCTGTATACAGTAATGTATACCCCCCCCTGTACTCCATTATACTGATATGACGTGTATACAGTAATGTATATCCCCCTCCCCTGTACTCCATTATAGTGATATGACCTGTATACAGTAATGTATATCCCCCTCCCCTGTACTCCATTATAGTGATATGACATGTATACAGTAATGTATATCCCCCTCCCCTGTACCCCATTATAGTGATATGACGTGTATACAGTAATGTATATCCCCCTCCCCTGTACTCCATTATACTGATATGACGTGTATACAGTAATGTATATCCCCCCCTGTACTCCATTATACTGATATGACGTGTATACAGTAATGTATACCCCCCTCCCCTGTACTCCATTATAGTGATATGACGTGTATTCAGTAATGTATATCCCCCTCCCCTGTACTCCATTATACTGATATGACGTGTATACAGTAATGTATACCCCCCTCCCCTGTACTCCATTATACTGATATGACGTGTATACAGTAATGTATACCCCCCTCCCCTGTACTCCATTATAGTGATATGACGTGTATACAGTAATGTATATCCCCCTCCCCTGTACCCCATTATAGTGATATGACGTGTATACAGTAATGTATATCCCCCTCCCCTGTACCCCATTATAGTGATATGACGTGTATACAGTAATGTATATCCCCCTCCCCTGTACCCCATTATACTGATATGACGTGTATACAGTAATGTATACCCCCCTCCCCTGTACTCCATTATAGTGATATGACGTGTATACAGTAATGTATATCCCCCTCCCCTGTACTCCATTATAGTGATATGACGTGTATACAGTAATGTATATCCCCCCCCTGTACCCCATTATAGTGATATGACGTGTATACAGTAATGTATATCCCCCTCCCCTGTACTCCATTATAGTGATATGACGTGTATACAGTAATGTATATCCCCCTCCCCTGTACTCCATTATAGTGATATGACGTGTATACAGTAATGTATATCCCCCTCCCCTGTACCCCATTATAGTGATATGACGTGTATACAGTAATGTATATCCCCCCCTCCCCTGTACTCCATTATAGTGATATGACGTGTATACAGTAATGTATATCCCCCTCCCCTGTACTCCATTATAGTGATATGACGTGTATACAGTAATGTATATCCCCCTCCCCTGTACTCCATTATAGTGATATGACGTGTATACAGTAATGTATATCCCCCTCCCCTGTACCCCATTATAGTGATATGATGTGTATACAGTAATGTATATCCCCCCCCCTCCCCTGTACCCCATTATAGTGATATGACATGTATACAGTAATGTATACCCCCCCCCCCCTGTACTCCATTATAGTGATATGACGTGTATACAGTAATGTATACCCCCCTCCCCTGTACTCCATTATAGTGATATGACGTGTATACAGTAATGTATACCCCCCTCCCCTGTACTCCATTATAGTGATATGACCTGTATACAGTAATGTATATCCCCCTCCCCTGTACCCCATTATAGTGATATGACGTGTATACAGTAATGTATATCCCCCCTCCCCTGTACCCCATTATAGTGATATGACCTGTATACAGTAATGTATACCCCCCCCTGTACTCCATTATACTGATATGACGTGTATACAGTAATGTATATCCCCCTCCCCTGTACTCCATTATAGTGATATGACCTGTATACAGTAATGTATATCCCCCTCCCCTGTACTCCATTATAGTGATATGACATGTATACAGTAATGTATATCCCCCTCCCCTGTACCCCATTATAGTGATATGACGTGTATACAGTAATGTATATCCCCCTCCCCTGTACTCCATTATACTGATATGACGTGTATACAGTAATGTATATCCCCCCCTGTACTCCATTATACTGATATGACGTGTATACAGTAATGTATACCCCCCTCCCCTGTACTCCATTATAGTGATATGACGTGTATTCAGTAATGTATATCCCCCTCCCCTGTACTCCATTATACTGATATGACGTGTATACAGTAATGTATACCCCCCTCCCCTGTACTCCATTATACTGATATGACGTGTATACAGTAATGTATACCCCCCTCCCCTGTACTCCATTATAGTGATATGACGTGTATACAGTAATGTATATCCCCCTCCCCTGTACCCCATTATAGTGATATGACGTGTATACAGTAATGTATATCCCCCTCCCCTGTACCCCATTATAGTGATATGACGTGTATACAGTAATGTATATCCCCCTCCCCTGTACCCCATTATACTGATATGACGTGTATACAGTAATGTATACCCCCCTCCCCTGTACTCCATTATAGTGATATGACGTGTATACAGTAATGTATATCCCCCTCCCCTGTACTCCATTATAGTGATATGACGTGTATACAGTAATGTATATCCCCCCCCTGTACCCCATTATAGTGATATGACGTGTATACAGTAATGTATATCCCCCTCCCCTGTACTCCATTATAGTGATATGACGTGTATACAGTAATGTATATCCCCCTCCCCTGTACTCCATTATAGTGATATGACGTGTATACAGTAATGTATATCCCCCTCCCCTGTACCCCATTATAGTGATATGACGTGTATACAGTAATGTATATCCCCCCCTCCCCTGTACTCCATTATAGTGATATGACGTGTATACAGTAATGTATATCCCCCTCCCCTGTACCCCATTATAGTGATATGACGTGTATACAGTAATGTATATCCCCCCTCCCCCGTACCCCATTATAGTGATATGACATGTATACAGTAATGTATATCCCCCCTCCCCCTTACTCCATTATAGTGATATGACATGTATACAGTAATGTATATCCCCCTCCCCTGTACTCCATTATAGTGATATGACGTGTATACAGTAATGTATATCCCCCTCCCCTGTACCCCATTATAGTGATATGACGTGTATACAGTAATGTATATCCCCCTCCCCTGTACTCCATTATACTGATATGACGTGTATACAGTAATGTATATCCCCCCCTGTACTCCATTATACTGATATGACGTGTATACAGTAATGTATACCCCCCTCCCCTGTACTCCATTATAGTGATATGACGTGTATTCAGTAATGTATATCCCCCTCCCCTGTACTCCATTATACTGATATGACGTGTATACAGTAATGTATACCCCCCTCCCCTGTACTCCATTATACTGATATGACGTGTATACAGTAATGTATACCCCCCTCCCCTGTACTCCATTATAGTGATATGACGTGTATACAGTAATGTATATCCCCCTCCCCTGTACCCCATTATAGTGATATGACGTGTATACAGTAATGTATATCCCCCTCCCCTGTACCCCATTATAGTGATATGACGTGTATACAGTAATGTATATCCCCCTCCCCTGTACCCCATTATACTGATATGACGTGTATACAGTAATGTATACCCCCCTCCCCTGTACTCCATTATAGTGATATGACGTGTATACAGTAATGTATATCCCCCTCCCCTGTACTCCATTATAGTGATATGACGTGTATACAGTAATGTATATCCCCCCCCTGTACCCCATTATAGTGATATGACGTGTATACAGTAATGTATATCCCCCTCCCCTGTACTCCATTATAGTGATATGACGTGTATACAGTAATGTATATCCCCCTCCCCTGTACTCCATTATAGTGATATGACGTGTATACAGTAATGTATATCCCCCTCCCCTGTACCCCATTATAGTGATATGACGTGTATACAGTAATGTATATCCCCCCCTCCCCTGTACTCCATTATAGTGATATGACGTGTATACAGTAATGTATATCCCCCTCCCCTGTACCCCATTATAGTGATATGACGTGTATACAGTAATGTATATCCCCCTCCCCTGTACTCCATTATAGTGATATGACGTGTATACAGTAATGTATATCCCCCTCCCCTGTACCCCATTATAGTGATATGACGTGTATACAGTAATGTATATCCCCCCCTCCCCTGTACTCCATTATAGTGATATGACGTGTATACAGTAATGTATATCCCCCTCCCCTGTACCCCATTATAGTGATATGACGTGTATACAGTAATGTATATCCCCCCCTCCCCTGTACTCCATTATAGTGATATGACGTGTATACAGTAATGTATATCCCCCTCCCCTGTACCCCATTATAGTGATATGATGTGTATACAGTAATGTATATCCCCCTCCCCTGTACCCCATTATAGTGATATGACGTGTATACAGTAATGTATATCCCCCTCCCCTGTGCCCCATTATAGTGATGTGACATGTATACAGTACTTACTCCGCGAGTCCCCCGCGGTGGTGGAGAGGGTGTCTCCTCTCAGCGGAGGAGAGCGGACCTCTCCTGCACCTGTCCCCTCAGCGGCTGTGCCGGAGAAGCCGAAAACCAGAAGTTGGAAACTGGAACTCGGCTTCACAATGAGGCTTGAAGCGCAGCCGCTCCATCATCTGTGCCCGCCACTCGCCGCTAGAGAATTTCTCCTCGCATTTGGCGAGCGGCCGAGCTGCTTTTTCAAGCCCTGTTCTATTCTATCTATTCTTTAATGTTCTATTCTATTCTTCCCATTTTCAAATTTGATTTCAATTAAACTTGAATTCGATTTCAATTTGAGTTTTAATCTGATTCGAATTTCGTTTCGTAATTTCGGATTTGTTAGTATTTGGAATGTATCCGAATTTCCCAAACGACGAAAAACGAACGGCACATGTACACTGCGCAGGAATTATTTTCACTAGAATCTTCACATCACTCTTATCCTTCATGGGTGAGACTGTTTGGCCGCCTTCGCTGCACACGAAGAGTTAAGGGATTGCGGTTTCGGTTGCGACTTGGAGAAATATATTTAGATGCCTGCGAGGACAGATAATTTAAGGTGGTGCGCTGGATCCTTCGGAGGTTATTTCCATCAGAAGAGCCTCTTGTTGCAATGCGGCGGAGCAGACTCCGAGGCACGCAGGTTCAGGTCAGCGCTGTGTTTATCTTGTACAGAAAGAAAACGGAACACCTTGGAGCATGAATGAAGATTGGCCGTGGGTGGTGCGTGGTTTTAGGACAGGCCTGGCTAAGTATACACCGCATATCTCCAGCGCAAATCTCCAGCGCATGCAACCGGACCTGCAAATGATCACTGTCTGCAAGAATTTCTTCGCTGGTTTATAAAGATACAAAAGACAGTAAATCCACACAACTGATCCCATCACACGCCTAACACCCCGGGATCCTTATTAAAAAAAAAAAAGTCCCTGGCTTGATATAGCCCAACCGTCGAGATTCGACCAGTCCCTCTTGTCGTTATAAGATTTACATATTATTTTTTTTTTTTTTTTTTTTTTTCGTCACGGTCCCCCTGGAGCACTTTTCTTTGTTTTTGTTGTTTTTTTTGTCTCCTTTCTCTTCGTTCCTCTCTTTCCTTCTGTTTAGACTGTATTTATGATATTTGTGCTGATTGTGATTTCTGCCTTGAGTATCGTAGCAGCAATACTATATCCATTTGCCGGACTCCATCGGGAGTATCTAGGGGCGGACTGACAACACATGGGGCCCCCGGGCAATTGGGGATCATGGGGCCCCTGTGTCCTTGCCCATACTCAAAGCACACTCAAAAAAGCCTATAAAAGGTACCAGGGGCATTTCATGGGGCCACTTACTGACCCTGGGCCCTCAGGCAGTGCCCGAGTGCTCGAATGGTCAGTCCGCCTCTGAGAGTATCAATATGCATTCCAGGGGCGGACTGACCATTGGAGAACTCGGGCACCGCCCGAGGGCCCGGGGTCAGTAGGGGGCCCCATGATATGTCCCTGGCACCTTTCATAGGCTTTTTTGGATGTGGTTTGAGTGTGGGCGAGGACACAGGGGCCCCATGATCTCCTATTGCCCGGGGGCCCCATGAGTTGTCAGTCCGCCCCTGATGCATTCAGTGTGACTTCATTTTCCATCTTCCCCGCCTTCTGTATGCAGATATAGTGACAACTTTTTCTTTTAAGAAAAATATTAAACTGCGCCAATCACCACCTTAATTCAATACATATTTAGAATATATCTGTTACTATAAATGTGAGAAAACTTAAAGTGAAAGGATTGCATATTAATGTGATATACACATTTCCTAAACACATATCATATAAAGTGTCCAAAATAACTGGAATTCAAAAAGAAAGGTCCTTTCTCCCCAGTGCCAGAAAAATGCTTCCACCATCCACCAGTGAGAAAACAATATCAACCGCACTCACCAGATATTGGTGAGTATTGCACCTTATAGGATTGTTTTGGGCTCCGAAACCCCCTTTTCCAAGACCTCCAGGAGTCCTTTCCACCATAAGATAAAGGATACTCCTGCCTTCTCCTCTCTCCAGCTGCACAGCAGTGCGGGGAAACAACATTTATAACAATAGTGTGATACTGCTAGTACTTCTAGTATTTCTCATGATCAAAAACAGCGTTTTATTGCCTCAATAGGCTATGACAAAATCCTCAGCTTCCACATAATTCATGACAGAGACCTCACAGCCTGGTCCAACGAGCGAATGACAGAATGACAGGATACACCATAACGATGAGCAAGATGGCTCAGCGTGCGTTCCACTCACTGGAAATGACGCGGAACGTCGGGACGGCAAACCGGAAGCGCGTCATCTTCCCCGCCTTCTGTATGCAGATATAGCGACAACTTTTTCTTTTAGTTTATTATGTCATTGGTCTCTATGGGGTTTATTTACTAAAGCTGGAGAGTCCGAAATCAGTCTCCCTTCTGCATAGAAACCAATCAGCTTCTAACCTCAGCTTGTTCAATGAAGCTTTGGCAATGAAACCTGGAAGCTGATTGGTTTCTATGCAGAAGGGAGTCTGATTTTGGACTCTCCAGCTTTAGTAAATAAACCCCTATATGTCTACCATTTTTGGCACTTATTGTTTTCCTTTTTTATATACAGCACTTGTGTACGAAGTTTATTTTCTTGTCTTTCCATCAGTATATACCAGGGGTGAACTGACCATTGGGGAACTCGGGCACCGCCCACAGGCCTGGGGTCAGTAGGGGGCCCCATGAGATGTCCCTGGGACCTTTCATAGGCTTTTTTGGGTGTGATTTGAGTGTGGGCGAGGACACAGGGGCCCCATGATCTCCTTTTGCCCGGGGGCCCCATGAGTTGTCAGTCCGCCCCTGGTACATACTCTGTATTATTCACCAGAAAACTTGAATGTTTTATTTTTGACTGATTCTCTGATGTTCTCTATTCTACAATAAAATTCTTTGTAAAAGAAACAAGGAAAAAAAAAAAAATACAAGTCATTTTCAGTTGTGTCCAATGAGATAAAAAAAATAATCTGTCCTCCAGCCCAGTTTTGTACAGTTGTATGTAGTAATTATTATTGTATTGTATATTTTAGACATACAAGGGTTGGACAAAATCTTGGAAACGCCAGGTAAAAGAACGCAACCGTTACCTAGTATGGTATTGGACCGCCTTTGCTATCCAAGACGGACTGAATTCTCCTGGGAATTTACAAATATCAATCTTGCATGGTGGATAATGGAATCTGATACCACTCTTCATGTGGAGGAAAAGAAATTTAGTCTCCAAACATGGAAAGGTTTCTTCACAGTAAGAGCTGTGAGAATGTGGAATAGACTCCCTCCAGAGTTGGTTGTGGCCAGCTCAGTGGATTGCTGTAGGAAAGTCCCGGATTCTTTCTTGGATACACAGAATATAACTGGATATAACATTTATAGGGAAAGTTGATCCAGGGAATATCCGATTGCCTCTCGGGGGATCAGGAAGGGATTTGTTCCCCTGCAGGAGCAAATTGGATCATGCTTTGCTGGGGGTTTTTGCCTTCCTCTGGATCAACTGTGGGTGCAGGATTATAACTTTTTTATTAATGGTTGAACTGGATGGACTTTTGTGTTTTTATGTAACTATGTAGAAATTGTTCCACTGCTCGCAGGGATGCTGGAGGCGGAAAACATTTCCCCAATCTCGTTCTCCAAGATTGACCATAACGGCTCTATGATATTGAGGACTGGCGACTGCGGCATCCAAGGAAGGTGATAGATGTCATCTGCATGCTTGTCGAACTACGACTTGACAAAACCAGCTGTGTGATTCGGAGCATTATTGTCTTGGTTAGGGGTCTCCAACCTTTTCAAACAAAGGGCCAGTTTACTGGCCTTCAGACTTTAGGAGGGCTGGATTGTGGCCATTTTGGGTAGAAAATGTCTCGGGTCCAGCATTAGTGAGAATAAACATGGCCTCAGGGTTGATGGTTAGAAATAGGAGGAGTAGTGCCCCATTGTTGGTATTAGTGGGTAGAATAGTACACCATCATTGGTATCAGTGGATGAAATAATGCACCATTGTTGGTGTCAGTGGAAGGATCAGTGCCTCTATCACTGGGAGGAATAGTGCCCCAAGGGCCAGATAAAGGCAAGCAAAGGACCACATGTGGCCCTTGGGCCACAGTTTGAAGACCCCTTGTCTTGGTAAACGATGCTATCTTTAGGAAACAATGTCTGCACCATGGTCGGCCAAAATTTGTACATAGTCGCTGGCAGTGACTCTTCCTTTCAAGGTGTAACTTTCTTTTGCTTCCGCTGTGTGAGGCCTGCAGAATACCAAGATATGGCTGCCCAAGCCATGATTGTGGTACCACCGTGCTTTATCGTTGGCACAAGACAGTCCTGGTGTCAAGCTTGGGATGGTATTCACCACATGTAAACACGTGGGTAGAAAATGTCTCGGGTCCAGCATCAGGGAGCATAAACATGGCCTCAGGGTTGATGGTTGGAAGTAGGAGGAGTAGTGCCATAGTGCCCCAAGGGCCAGATAAAGGCAAGCAAAGGGCCGCATTTGGCCCTTGGGCCACAGATTGGAGACCCCTGGTCTTGGTAAATGGTGCTATCTTTGGGAAACAATGTCTGCACCATGGTCGGCCAAAATTTGTACACAGTCGCTGGCAGTGACTCTTCCTTTCAAAGCGTTGATGGGGCCCGCAGAATACCAAGATATGACTGCCCAAACCATAATTGGGGCACCACTGTGCTTTACCGTTGGCAAAAGGCAGTCCTGGTGTCAAACTTTTGATGGTGTTCACTTTAACCTCCCTAGCGGTCTGATTATGTCTATATTTCTGTGCTCAAAGCGGTAAATTTTTTTGCATGGAAATTTGTATTTTTTTTATTGTAGGCCTGTAATTCTTAAGAATAACTCACTGAAATCTGTCCGAACAAGAGTCTAGTAAACATCCCGGGGAGGATAAAATTTGAAACACGAAATCATAAATTATAATATAATAAAAAATCATAAAAAATAATAATATAATAATAATAATAAAAAATTCAATAATATAATCAAACCAAAAACACTGAAATGTGAAATAGAGCGCCAAGTTCGCACATCGCTGAGTTCAGTCGCAGAATCGTTTTCAGTGTCTGATGAGGAATTTCCCCCACCAATCATTATCACTCAATTCTGCAAGTGGTTCTGATTTACTATCGCTGTTCTCTAGCCGGTCTAAAACCGCGTCTGACCTAAAGGGACGCTTTTTGGACGCCATGGACGTTTCTCAGTTTCCAGGCAGAGAGAACAGTAAAAATGCAGGCAGGGCGCCGGACAAAGCACTCGGGACAAAATGTATGTGAAATGGTTTGATACAGGAATGTTATACTATGTGATTTTAGTGGATTTAGTGAATGTCACTTTTTGTCATTTTCAAATTTCCCGCCAGTTCCGTCCCCCGTACGTCCCGACGTCGCAGGGAATGGAACCCGGAAGACAGATGCCGGCATCGGCTGGAGGACATTACAGGGGACACTGAAGGAGGGACATCGCGGGAGCGCAGGACAAGGTAAGTGCAGAACATATCACGGAGCAATGCTGCAGTGTATTCCCGAGTGTAGCTCGGGGGGGTTACCGCTTGTGGTGCTGAAACTTTACCCCGAGCTACACTCAGGAATACCGCCAGGGAGGTTAAAGGAGATCTCTGGCTGACTGGATCCCATACTGCCCAGGAGTATCTGACATACCACACACCACCCAGATGGAGGATCATCCTAGACCTGGCTTAAATCCATTTCCTAAAGGGGACCACTGTTGAGTGATTTAATGCGTAATACTATTATGCATCTGGTGAGTGCGTATTCTTACCCCACTTTTTTGGAGCATCAGCACTGAAGTATCGCTGCAATTCACAACATATTTGCACAGATTGTCACTTGTGGATTATTACTATTTTGATGACATTCATTGATTATTTATGTGGATATTTTTTATTGATGTATTTTTAAGCGCTGCACTTTCTTACTTTATGATTACTGAGGTTTTTATTTTGGTTACCTTTTAGTGCTAGGGCTGCTTTATGAGAGAGCGCTCACTTTTCTCCTTATTATATTATAGGTTTGGAATACGTGCAGTATAGGGTGCAGTATGGTTGCGTTATGATACAAAGCCCCCCCCCCCCCAAGAAATGTCATTTTCTGCTTGTGTGAGTGGCTCACTGATTTTCTCTGGAGTCTGCACTAAGACAAGTCAGATTTTGGACATCCCCTGCAACAAAAAATGTCATTTCCAATAGGAAATCACATCTAAACGGATGCAGACCCTGCCACTTTCCTCATTAGAGCCCTGCAGGTGCACCAGCTGATTGATAATGTAGGGATCTGCAACAACGTTTCTTCAGATCCCTGCAATGTACGCGGATCCCCCAGAGGGGAATGCTTTTTTTCTTAACAGAAGCAGAGTTACTCTTTAAAGAAACAGATGACCGTCCGCAGTTAGGGGCTTTCATGTGACAACATGATTTCTAATAAAAGGGGAAGTTGACAAAGGAGAGGCAAAGTTTCAGTTTGAAACACGAGAGGAAGTGTCGGCTTTGTGCCAAGTTTTGCAAAGATTTTGTGTTCAGATTGTGCAAACCACAGCATGCAATGTGCGGTACAGGCAGCACGCTGCAAATACAAATACAGTCGCCTTCTAAGAGCACGACTGACTGTGGTGTGTCTGCAGTGTCCTGGAGGGTCTGCATGGACTTGAGGCACAAAGACGTTCAGTACTGCACAGCAGTGGTCATAGTACTGAGCTCACTTGTCCATGTGAAATATCATTTAACCACTTGCTCTCCAGAAGGTTTTACCCCCTTCATGACCAGGCCATTTTTTTTCTATTCGACACTGCACTACTTTGACCACTTAAAAGCCGCCCCATAGCAGATATACTGCTACAGGGCAGCTCCGCTGCGCAAAATCACATTTATATACGTGATTCTGCATTTCCGGGTAGGGGGCGCGCACCCCCTGTCAGCATGGACATGCTGCTTTGTATGTCTCTGCACAACAGAGAGATACAAAGCAGCATGTCTCCCAAGTATAACACAGCACCCTTTGATTGCCCCAGATGTTAACCCCTTCCTGCCCAGTGCCATTAGTATAGTGTCAGTGCTTTTTATTAGCACTGATCACTGTATTAGGGTCACTAGAGATGTCAGTGGCAGTTAGTCAGTTCCCCCTCAGTGTCAGAATGCCTGACGCAGTCCCGCAGTCCTGCTATAAGTCGCTGATCGCCCATCAGAGAGATACAAAGCAGCATGTCTCCCAAGTAAAACACAACACAGCACACTGTTAACCCTTTGATTGCCCCAGATGTTAAACCCTTCCTGCCCAGTGCCATTAGTATAGTGTCAGTGCTTTTTATTAGCACTGATCACTGTATTAGGGTCACTAGAGATGTCAGTGGCAGTTAGTCAGTTCCCCCTCAGTGTCAGAATGCCTGACGCAGTCCCGCAGTCCTGCTATAAGTCGCTGATCGCCCATCAGAGAGATACAAAGCAGCATGTCTCCCAAGTAAAACACAACACAGCACACTGTTAACCCTTTGATTGCCCCAGATGTTAACCCCTTCCTGCCCAGTGTCATTAGTACGGTGTCAGTGCTTTTTATTAGCACTGATCACTGTATTAGGGTCACTAGAGATGTCAGTGGCAGTTAGTCAGTTCCCCCTCAGTGTCAGAATGCCTGACGCAGTCCCGCAGTCCTGCTATAAGTCGCTGATCGCCCATCAGAGAGATACAAAGCAGCATGTCTCCCAAGTAAAACACAACACAGCACACTGTTAACGCTTTGATTGCCCCAGATGTTAACCCCTTCCTGCCCAGTGTCATTAGTACGGTGTCAGTGCTTTTTATTAGCACTGATTACTGTATTAGTGCCACTGGGGATGTCAGTGGCAGTTAGTCAGTTCCCCACAGTGTCAGAATGCCCGCCGCAGTCCTGCTATAAGTCGCTGATCGCCGTCATTACTAGTATAAAAAAATTATTTCAGCATATATACCACCATTTGTAGACGCTATAACCGTCATGTAAAGTGGAGCTCCACCCAAAAGGAGAAGTTCCACTTTAAGCCTTTGTTTCCGCTCCCCATTAAGGATTGGCACCTTTGGGGAGTGGGTACCCAAATTTGACAGGCGATCGAAAGCAGAAGTTGTCCTCCCCGTAGTCTTCTGGGACACGTGACAGGTCCCAGAAGACCACGGGGCCATTCACAATGCACAGCGCTTCTCGCACATGTGCAGTGGGCACCCAGCTGTGAAGCCGCAAGCTATCACAGCCGGGTGCCCACACTGAAGATGCAGGGAGAGGAGACGACCGGCGAAACCAGAGGTGGTGAGGACATTTCTGGACCGAGGGACAGGTAAGTGGCTGTATTTCAAAAGTCAGCAGCTGCAGTTTCTGTAGCTGCTGACTTTTATTTTTTTTTTCAGGTGGAACTCCGCTTTAATATACACGTATTGGGATTTTTTTTTAGCAAAGACATGGAGCAGAATACATTTCGGCCTACAATTTTTGAAGAACATTTTTTTTATTGGATATGTTTTATAACAAAAAAGTCAAAAAATGTTTTTTTTCATAATTTCAGTCTTTTTTTTGTTCATAAAGCAAAAAAATAAAAAATGCAAAGACGATCAAATACCACTGAAAGAAAGCTCTATTTGTAGGGATAAAAAGTACATTAATTTAAAATGTTTTATTATATAAATGAAAAACAACCAAAAATGTTGGAAAAAAAATATTTTTTACTTTCTGCTATAAAACATATCCAATAATTTTAATTTTTTTTTTTGTAATCAGATTTCTTCATAAATTTAGGCCAAAATATTTTCTGCTTCTTGACTTTGGTAAAAAAAATTCCAATAAGCGTATAAAAATTGGTTTGCATGGAAGTTATAACGTCTGTAAACGATTGTATATATAATGGAATTTATTTTTTTTTATACTAGTAATGGTGGTGATCAGTGTCTTATAATGGGGCTGTGATAAGGGACAGTTAGGGGGGCCGGACTGTGGCCAGTGGGAGAAAAAAAAGTCTTGGCATCAGTGGGAGTAAACAATGCCTCATCATTGGTATTAACAGGAGATATAGTGCCCCATCATTGGTATCAATGGGAGGAATAGTTTGCCATTGTTTGTGTCAGTGAGGGGAATAGCGCCCCATCATTGGTGTCAGTGGGAGGAATAGTGCCTCATCATTGGTATCAGTGGGAGGAATAGTGCTCCATTGTTGGTGTCAGTGGGAGGAATAGTGCCCCATCATTGGTGTCAGTGGGAGGAATAGTGCCCCATCATTGGTGTCAGTGGGAGGAATAGTGTCCCATCATTGGTGTCAGTGGGAGGAATAGTGCCCCATCATTGGTGCCAGTGGGAGGAATAGTGTTCCATCAATGGTGTCAGTGGGCGGAATAGTGCCCCATCATTGGTGTCAGTGGGCGGAATAGTGCCCCATCATTGGTGTCAGTGAGAGGAATACTTTCCCATTGATGGCGTCAGTGGGAGGAATAGTGCCCCATCATTGGTGTCAGTCAGTGGAATAGTGCCCCATTATTGGTGTCAGTGATAGGAATAGTGCCCCATTGTTGGTGTCAGTGGAAGGAATAGTGCCCCATTGTTGGTGTCAGTAGAAGGAATAGTGCCCCATTGTTGGTGTCAGTAGAAGGAATAGTGCCCCATTGTTGGTGTCAGTGGGAGGAATAATGCCCCACAGGGGCGGACTGACAACTCATGGGGCCCCTGGGCAATAGGGGATCATGGGGCCCCTGTGTCCTTGCCCAAACTCAAAAAAGCCTATGAAAAAGGTACCAGGGGCATCTCATGGGGCCCCCTACTGACCCCGGGCCCTCGGGCAGTGCCCAAGTTTCCAAATGGTCTGTCTGCCCCTGACAGCCATTGTGTGTAATGAAAAACTGTGGCTGACCCCATATATATTGATTTTCTCTAATGAATCTGCTTTGAATACATGTCTTTTGGCTCCTTGGCTGGAGTGCAGTGTGTATCTGGAAGTTCTGTCTGTAACAAACCCACAGACATAAATAGATGTTTTCACACATTGCAGAGAAGAGGAAACGTTTGGCAGACTTCGCAGCATTTGTCACAGTTGGAGATAACAGTCGGCTGTGTGCTGTGTAATGTGGGGAACGGTGTGATCCTGGTGCGGTTCCTGGGGCACGCGGTGACAGCCAGGAACATGGTATGCCCGAGGAAATGCCAGGGAGAAACAGCATGTCAGCACAATAGGAGAAACAAAAAAAGCCCCTTGAATCTGCCATTTCCCAGAGCCCTCCCCCTTCCCACAATGAAAAATAAAAATTTCCCGTACTTTATTCATATTTTCTCTCCCAGGTCTGTGCACTTGTAGGGCACAGATGTCAAACACAAGGCCCGAGGGGCAAATCCGGCCCGAGGGCCAGATCCGGCCCTCCCGGCCATTTCACTTGGCCCTCAGCTGTGGCACCCCCCCTCATCTCAGAAATCAGTAGAAGAGAGGAATACAGAACTCCTCTGCCAGATCCTGCGCTTCTCCATGCAGCTGCGGAGAGGCTCCTCTCTGCAACCCCCAACCCCAGGTCTCAGCAGTTGGCAGCAGAGAGGAGGACAGAACTCCTTCTGCAGATCCTGCACATCTCTGTGCAGCCGCAGCACCCCCTTGTAGCCAACTCCCTTGGTTTCAGCATTCAGCTGACTCCAGCCCTCCTCTGGTCCTCCTCCAGACCCTGCACGTTCTGCTTCCCATCTCCACCTCCAGCAGGTAAGAAGAGGTGCGCTGTGATGTCAGGGAGGATGGGTTGCTCTGGACATTTAGCTTTACAGATACATCCGGCCCATTGAGGGCAACCATAATGCTGATGTGGCCCGCCATGAAATTGAGTTTGACACCCCTGCTGTAGGGTCTCTGCAGGGCTTCTCTTTGGCTGGAAATCAGTTCTACCACCTCTGGCTCAGGCCCTCTGCTCCCTGCTCAGGGCTAGGACAAGGGTTGGGCAGGAGGGGCAGCTGTCCTGGGCACAGCAAAGAAAGGGGGGCAGAGAATGAATGTAGGGTGGTATACCCATTATGCAACATGTATTAGAAGTCAGGGAGGGGGGCACAGTTCTGCATTCTTGCCCTGAGCTCTGGATGGACCTGTCCCGGTACTGTCTCTGCTCACCACTATCACCTGTGAACACAGAAGTCCGGCTTCTGTGTTTACAAGTGACAGCCAGTCACCCAACGACTCCACAGATCTCATCTCCTGAGTGCCTCCCCCTGAGTGCAGGATGGGGACAAGGGAGATGCAGGTGCCCGGGGTGCAGTGCAGATGCCAACACCCCCACTGGATGATCCGGCTGGGTGCTGCAGCTTAAAACAGCAACAAAAGTAAGAGATGTGGAAGATGGTGGAGCTTTTAAGGAGGAGAAGATGGGAAAAGTGGAGGGGGGTTGCATGCAGAGGTCGCAACTGAAGAGGGGTGAAAGTGAGATGTGGATGGGGGATGCAGAGGTAAGCAGCTGTGGAAGAAGGCTGAACTCTGCACTCTGTGTGTAGCACACCCCTGAACTCTATATTATGTACATAGCACACCCCTGAACTCTGCACTCTGTGTGTAGCACACCCCTGAACTCTATATTATGTACATAGCACACCCCTGAACTCTATATTATGTACATAGCACACCCCTGAACTCTGCACTCTGTGTGTAGCACACCCCTGAACTCTATATTATGTACATAGCGCACCCCTGAACTCAGCACTCTGTGTGTAGCACACCCCTGAACTCTATATTATGTACATAGCACACCCCTGAACTCAGCACTCTGTGTGTAGTGCACCCCTGAACTCTATATTATGTACATAGCACACCCCTGAACTCAGCACTCTGTGTGTAGTGCACCCCTGAACTCTATATTATGTACATAGCACACCCCTGAACTCAGCACTCTGTGTGTAGCACACCCCTGAACTCTATATTATGTACATAGCGCACCCCTGAACTCAGCACTCTGTGTGTAGCGCACCCTGAACTCTATATTATGTACATAGCACACCCCTGAACTCTGCACTCTGTGTGTAGTGCACCCCTGAACTCTGCACTCTGTGTGTAGCGCACCCCTGAACTCTGCACTCTGTGTGTAGCGCACCCCTGAACTCTGCACTCTGTGTGTAGCATACCCCTGAACTCTGCACTCTCTATGTAGCACACCCCTGAACTCAGCACTCTGTGTGTAGCATACCCCTGAACTCTGCACTCTCTATGTAGCACACCCCTGAACTCTGCACTCTGTGTGTAGCGCACCCCTGAACTCTGCACTCTGTGTGTAGTGCACCCCTGAACTCTATATTATGTACATAGCACACCCCTGAACTCAGCACTCTGTGTGTAGCGCACCCCTGAACTCTGCACTCTGTGTGTAGCGCACCCCTGAACTCTATATTATGTACATAGCACACCCCTGAACTCTGCATTATGTAAGTTGTACATCCTTGAACTCTATATTATGTACATAGCACACCCCTGAACTCTGCACAATGTACATAGCGCACTCCTAAACTCTGAACTCTATGTGTAGTGCACCCCCAAACTCTACACATAGCTCACCCCTGAACTCTGCACTCTCTATGTAGCACACCCCCGAACTCTGCACTATGTACATAGCGCACTCCTAAACTCTGAACTCTATGTGTAGTGCACCCCCAAATTGTACACATAGCGCACTCCTAAACTCTGAACTCTATGTGTAGTGCACCCCCAAACTCTACACATAGCTCACCCCTGAACTCTGCACTCTGTGTGTAGCTCACCCCTGAGCTCTGCACTCTGTGTGTATCACACCCCTGAACTCTGCACAATGTACATAGCACACTCCTGAACTCTGCGCTCTGTGTGTAGTGCACCCCCAAATTGTACACATAGCGCACTCCTAAACTCTGTACTTTGTACATAGCGCACCCCTGAACTCTGCACACTGTGTGTAGCACACCCCTGACCTCTGCACTCTGTGAGAAGCGCACTCCTGAACTCTGCGTATAGCACACCCCTGAACTCTCCACTCTGTGTGTAGTGCATCCCTGAACTCTGCACTATGTACATAGCACACCCCTGATCTCCGCACACTGTGTGCAGCTCACCCCTGAACTATGCACTCTGTGTGTCATGCACTCCTGAACTCTGTACTCTGTACTCTGTGTGTAACCCTCCCCCACCTCCCAAATCTGTAAAATTTTACTACACCTACTAGTTGATGCGGTTATGAGGGTGTGTGTGTAGGAGGAGGGTTTTTTGGGGGGTTCAGTTGAGTTCCTGCACCTATTTTCTGAGAAGAAAAGCCCTAGGTCTCTGTATTGTATGTATATAGTGCACTGGAATGAATATTTGTCCAATCGACCAGTGTACATGAAGGGGTGACAACGCTATAGCTGATATAAGTAGGCGTTGTCACCCTAAGATAATACATTCCTGTGGATATATCTTGCTGGTATAATTTAACTGACTTTAAAGTGGTAATAAAGGTTATTTTCTTAAAATAAAAAAGAGGTTATACCGACCTGCTCTGTGTAATGATATTGCACAGAGCGGTCACTTACCTATTCTTTCGCAGTCTCCTACTGGCGCTGTCCACTCCTTCTTTCTGGTTTGTTGAGGGGGCACCCATGCTGTGTGCATCCATGGACATGCCCCAGCTGTCTCCTCACAGGAGTTGGACTGACAACAGCAGGAGCCTATGGCTCCCTCCTGCTGCTCTCGGAGACTCCTGTGAATACAGGAAGAGAGAGCAGTGCTGCTAAAGCCAGGACAGTGCTGGATCAGTATCGGAGTCAGGATTAGGGATGGGGGGGGCAGTTAGTGGGGTGTCTAAAGCAGACCTTCCCCCTTCTCCACTACTTTCCCTCCACTCCACCCCTACTTCCATCCTCTATACATTTTGTGCTTTTTTTTTACATTTTTTAAGCAAAAATGTTTTGCCCCGCCACCCCATGCCATGAAGTGCACCCTGAGATATGCACGTCACATATCCCAGGAGGCATAGCCTTCTAGGGGGGCGGGCCTGTTAGCCCGTCATTGGGAGGCCCACTCGCTGAACCAGGAAGAGCCAGTGGGCCTCTCGATGAGAAAGAACATGGCGGCACAGGACAGAGCTGTAGCCGGGCATGAGAGAATCTCAATGGGACAACACTGGATCCACTAGATAGGTGAGTATCTGAAATGTGACAATCAGGGCCCAGGGTCAGTAGGGGGCCCCATGAGATGCCCCTGGTACCTTTTTCATAGGCTTTTTTGAGTTTGGGCAAGGACACAGGAGCCCCATGATCCCCTATTGCCCGGGGGCCCCATGAGTTGTCAGTCCGCCCCTGGTGACGATACCAACTTAAGGTAAACAGGGATGAAAAAAAAATGGGGGAGTGTGGAGGAGATCCACTTTAATGCAGGAAATGCATTAAAGAGTAACTTCACAAAAAGGCAGGAAAACTATTGGCATATCTAATCCATCATGACCTTAGATCCCCAGTTGTGGTCTCCTTATGTACTTAGGACGGGGACCTCATCACTGACCCTCAATTGGTTGTAACAGAATTCAGAAAGTTTTGCTTTATACTATATACCTCCCATGTGCATTACTCTACGGACACCACAAGAGCCTATCTTACCTCATTACACTTCCCCAAATTAACACCTGGCCAAGTAGCCATGTTGGAAGCCCCTCTCACGATAGATGAGAGTGCAATGGCGGTGTCTAAAATGGCCTCTGCGAAGGCCCCTGGCTTGGACGGGCTACCACTTGAATTCTATGCCTCATATTCTAAATGTATCCTGCCGCACCTACTTACATTTCATAATGCTAAAGAGTAACTCTACGAAAAGGCAGGAAAACTATTGGCATATCTAATCCATCATGACCGTAGATCCCCAGTGGTGGTCTCCTTACAAACTCAGGACGGGGACCTCATTACTGACCCTCAACTGGTTGCTGCAGAATTCAGAAAGTTTTTCTCTAAACTATATACCTTCCAAGTGCATTACTCTACGGAAGCCACGAGAGCCTATCTTACCTCATTGCACTTCCCCAAATTAACACATGACCAAGTAGCCATGTTGGAAGCCCCTCTCATGGTAGATGAGATTGCAATAGTGGTGTTTCAAATGGCCTCTGCGAAGGCCCCTGGCTTGGATGGGCTACCACTTGAGCATGCTGGGGGGTTTTTTTTGACCCTGATGAAGTCACGTGCTGAACGTGACGCAACACGTCAGTACGTTGGGAGGAGCTTCTGTTAACGCGGTGACATCTTTTCCGGCGTGATGGCCATATTGGATCTCCCTGTTGTATTACCCATGCAGTACACCCATAGCATGCGGTAGGAAGCTGGATTGAATCATTACTAATGTGAGTGGAACTCTACCTGTATCTGTTTATTGCATAATAAAACTGGTTGCACTATGGAGGGTCTCTGTTTGTGTTTCACTATGACCCTGGGAGGAGCTGGCTGCTAGTCTGGTGGATGCTGGAGGTGGAAGGCGAAACCCAGAGAGGATTCCAGTCTGATAGGATCGTTTGATCCTTAAAGTGTGCTGGCCCTGTGTGGTCTAAGTAAGGAGGTTAGGGGGCATTTTGGCCGTTAAAGGATTGGCACGTGTGAATCACGCACACTGCACACTGTTTTTTGCATGAAGAGTGGAGTGGGAAGATTACCATAAAGCATTGAATTATATTTTTTATCAATTGTTTGGACTTTTTTTGCAACTGAATATTGGTTCACTTATTTTGAGCACTGTACGTTTTTTGCCACTATATTGTTTTATGTTTATATTTGTCACCTTTTTGCACTAGATATTCCCTATGAGGGATTACACGCATGACACTATTATATAATTATACTCCTAGGGGGTGTATATTGAGTATATTTATTGAGTATATTTATTGAGTTTATTTATTGTATCACCTTTTCACTGGATACTTATATATATATTATTTATTAGCGCTGCACTGTTTATTTAATTGATCATTCACTTATTTTGGGTATAATTTTAGTGCCAGCAGCTTTCTTTTAAGGTTAGGATTCCATATAAGTGCAGGAGGTCTTTTGAAATTATTTGTGTTTTTTTTTATTTTTTTGTTTTTTTTAAATAAAAATAGACAAAAAAAAATGTCAGTCCTTCAGCAGGTTGTACAGATGTGCAACTCTGCAGGTAGTTTAAGGGGACCCCCAAGGCATGATATTTAAAGGAATGTTTCTTTTTTTTTTTTTTTTTTTATTTTACTTTAAGCAATGAAAAATGACTGCCCCTTTAAATACGGTGCTTTTTGAAAAACATTTTCACTGATTCGTGTCTCTCAGGGCAGTACCCGAATCCCCATAACTCTTTTATGGCCAGTAACTTGCAGATAAGCCTTCAAAATTAGCACTTTTGAATTTACAAGTTCGAGTCCCATAGATTTGCTTTAAATTCGAAGTCGTGGTCAAACATTAATTAGATTTGAATATTCGACTGTGAACCAAATGGGGGGTGCTCGGCCCATCACTAATCCAGACAAGGGCTCTGCAAAAAACTTAGTAAATTGGGTCCAAGTGCTTGTTTGTAAATGACAGAATCTCTTTAATTGCTGCCTTCCTTTAAATGATCCGGCAGTTATACAAGAAGATGTTGCAGAAGTGTGACACGAAGTGCTTATCGCAGCAAAAAGCATCAAGCTTGGCGCACGGCTGGTCTGTCACATAAACCCGGAGTGTAACATGCCAGGTTCTGGCAGCCAGTTCATGTAATTAGCGTAACCCAGTTTGATGAGGCTGTTGCAGGCTCCTTATTGATCTCTCCTCCCTCCCGCTGCAGACGTTGTGTATGTGAAACCGCTGGGCTTCACGCTTCGCTATTAATAATACAACGCTGTTCATATTTTAATGGCCTTGTTTCCACTAAGTTTGTGCAAACTTGTTTGCAAGTCCTCCCATTGTATTGAAGCACGGGCGAGAAAGGGGGCCATCTGATTTTTAGGTCCCACAATGTAAGGGACTGACTAGGGACAAGCGAAATGGGAGTTTCAATTTCCCTGAAATTTTAGCGAGATTGCATTTTGGCGTAATACTTCACAGTCGAAGGGGAGGTTAAGGTGGTTTTTGTTGGATTTAACCCTTTCTGACTGAATGTATGCACACATGTGGCCTTATTGAAGTGGGTCTTCCTCTCTGGGGCTGCATATTTGCGTACCTGTGTTTATGCTGGGAGCGTACGCAGCAACATGCACAGAGACTGAGCTGTCACTGATATCACTGGGTCTTGTCCTAACAGTGGGGCGCTGGGAAGACTCTCGATCACATGATTGCTGTGATAGCCTGTGATTGACTATCACAGTGATAATAACTATACAGCCTGCTCCTGTGTTCTTTCACCTCTTAAATGGAGAAAAAGATACGTTGTATACTAGAGGTGAAGAATGTCAACAAAAAGATATATTATATACTAGAGCAGAAAAATGTCAACAAAAAGATACATTGTATACTAAAAGAGAAGAATGACAACAAAAAGATACATTGTATACTAGAGGAGAAGAAAGTCAACAAAAAGATATATTGTATACTAGAGGAGAAGAATTACAACAAAAAGATACATTGTATACTAGAGGAGAAGAAAGTCAACAAAAAGATACATTGTATACTAGAGAAGAAGAATGACAACAAAAAGATACATTGTATACTAGAGGAGAAGCATGCCAACAAAGAGATACATTATATACTAGAGGAGAAGCATGCCAACAAAAAGATACATTGTATACTAGAGGAGAAGCATGCCAAGAAAGAGATACATTGTATACTAGAGGAGAAGCATGCCAAGAAAGAGATACATTGTATACTAGAGGAGAAGCATGCCAAGAAAGAGATACATTGTATACTAGAGGAGATACATTATATACTAGAGGAGAAGCATGCCAACAAAGAGATACATTGTATACTACATTGTCAAGGCTTAATTGAACAAGCTAAAGGTAGAAGCTGAATGGCTACCATGCACAGTTGCACCAGATTTTGCACTCTCCAGTTTTAGTAAATCAACCTCATTGCATACTAGAATAATGTCAACAAAAAATACATTGTGTATGTTGTACTAGAGCAATGATCTTCAAACTGTGGCCCTTTGATTGCTTTTATCCAGCCTTTGGGGCACTGTTTCATCCATTGACACCAAAGATGGGGTACAATTCCCCCCCAATGAGACCAACGATGGGGCACAATTCCCCCAATGAGACCAATGATGAATCACAATTCCTCCCAATGAGACCAATGATGAGGCACAATTCCTCCCAATGAGACCAACGATGGGGCACAAATTCCTCCCAATGAGACCAATGATGGGGCACAATTCCCCCAATGAGACCAATGATGGTGCACAATTCCCCCCAATGAGATCAATGATGGGGCACAATTCCTCCCAATGAGACCAATGATGGTGCACAATTCCCCCCAATGAGATCAATGATGGGGCACAATTCCTCCCAATGAGACCAATGGTTGGGCACAGTTCTCCCCAATGAGACCAATGATGGTGCACAATTCTCCCCAATGAGACCAATGATGGTGCACAATTCTCCCCAATGAGACCAATGATGGTGCACAATTCTCCCCAATGAGACCAATGATGGTGCACAATTCTCCCCAATGAGACCAATGATGGTGCACAATTCTCCCCAATGAGATCAATGATGGGGCACAACTCCTCCCAATGAGACCAATTGAGGCAGAATGGTGAGGCACAATTCTCCCCAATGAGACCAATCATGGTGCACAATTCCCCCCAATGAGACCAATGATGGTGCACAGTTCCCCCCATGAGGCCAATGA
This sequence comes from Staurois parvus, assembly GCF_062004578.1. Classification (NCBI taxonomy): domain Eukaryota; kingdom Metazoa; phylum Chordata; class Amphibia; order Anura; family Ranidae; genus Staurois; species Staurois parvus. The sequence goes on along the minus strand of NW_028318659.1, from coordinate 226,217 downwards.
TAGGGCATTGTTTACTCCCACTGATACCAGGACATTTTCTACTCCTGATGGTCATGGTCCGGCCCCCCTAAGGTCTGAAGGACAGTAAACTGGCCCTTTGTTTAGAAAGGTTTGAGTCCTCTATACTAGAGGAAAAGAATGGGAACAAAATAGATGCCTTGAGGGGAATTTATCACAACTGGAGCAGACAGAATCTGTAGCAGTTGTGCATGGCAACCAATCAGCTTCTAGCTTCAAACTTGTTCACTTAAGCTTTAAAAATTAAAGGTAGAAGCTAATTGGTCGCCATGTACAGCTGCAACATTTTCTGTCTGCTCTAATTTTGATAAATTACCCCTATTGCATACTGAGGTAGACAAATGGAAACAAAACGATACATTGTATACCAGAGGGGGAAAATGTCAACAAAAATACATTATATACCAGAGGGGGAAAATGTCAACAAAAATACATTATATACCAGAGGGGGAAAATGTCAACAAAAATACATTATATACCAGAGGGGGAAAATGTCAACAAAAATACATTGTATACCAGAGGGGGAAAATGTCAACAAAAATACATTATATACCAGAGGGGGAAAATGTCAACAAAAATACATTGTACACTAGAGGGGGGAAATGTCAACAAAAATACATTGTATACTAGAGAAGAATGGAAACAAATAAACACAAAAAAGTTGTGCAAAATAAACAAATAAAATAAAGATAAAATAACTAGATCAGTGTTTGGGTCAAAGGTTATGGTCAGGGGTCAAAGGGCATGGTCAGTGTGTTTTTAGGTTTCAATTTTTTTGTGTCAGTGTCAGTTAAGGGTCTATGTAGGAAAAGTTCACTGAACACGTGACACATCCATACAGCTCCGATTGAAATCGACTATATTCCGTGTTACAGAACGATCTTATATGATCATTAGCGCCATCTCATGGCCATAATGTGGTATTAGTCAATCAGGAAAAATAAATGGCCACTAGATTGTGCTTAGGATCATACGGGGTATTTCTATAACACAGAATACGGCATCTTTCATTGGAGCTGTGCAAATGTGTGTCTGTGTGTCACATTTGTTCAATGAACTTTGTATGCATAGCCCCCTTAGCAGTTGCCGGGACAAGGTCATCTAAATCCCAGGGCCAGCATGCCAAACTGCACCCCCCCCCCCCAGATGTATGAGCCTTATGCAAAAGTCCCCCTTAAAAAATCAAGCACTAATTTGCATGCTTACTCCCTAAACATAAATCCCCCCTCCTCCCAGTACAAATCCTCCCCCAGCTGCAATCCCCCCTCCCAGCACAAATACCCCCAACACAAATGCTCCCCCATCAAATAAGAAAACCCCTCCTAGCACAAATCCTCCACCCCTCAAATTTCCCCTCCAAGTACACATCTTTTCCCGCACTCCAAATCCCCCCTCCCAGCACAAATTCCCCCAACACAAATGCCCCCCCCTCAAAAAAAGAGAACCCCTCCTAGCACAAATCCTCTACCCCTCAAATTTCCATTCCAGCTACACATCGTCTACCCCACTCCAATTCCCCCCTCCCAGCACAAATTCCCCCCCAATACCCCCTCCTAGCACAAATCCTCTACCCCTCAAATTTCCCCTTCAAGTACACATCTTTTCCCCCACTCCAAATCCCCCCTCCCAGCACAAATTCCCCCAACACAAATGCCCCCCCCCCTCAAAAACAAACCCTCCTAGCACAAATCCTCTACCCCTCAAATTTCCATTCCAGCTACACATCTTCTACCCCCCTCCAAATCCCCCCTCCATGCACACATTCCCCTCCAATACCCCCTCCTAGCAAAAATACCCTCAAAAAATGTTTCTCTCCTAGCACACTTAACCCACAATCATCCCTACAAATCCCCCCCCCCCCCCAAAAAAAAATATAATTCCCCTCCAAACACAATTTCCACCTCCTTGTCATATAACCTCTTCTAGTACAAACCCCCCAGATCCCTCCTTCTAGCAAAAATCCTCTTCCCCATCCCCCTCTGAACACAAATCCCCCTAAATCACCACACATAGCACCCCCCCCCAAAAAAAAATGTCCTCTCCTAGATCAATTCTTACCCCTGCCTCCCCCAAATTCCCCCTCCTCCAGTTCGAGTCTCCAAAAAAAAAACAATTTATACTCACCTAGGTGGATGCAGCATCGATCCGATTCTGCATCTGTACCCTTCTGCCTCTACACTGAGAACTGAATGATCAAATGACACTGATCGCTCAGTTCTCCCCTCCACTCTGAGCTCAGTTGCCTGGGAGCACGCTGAGATGCTGAACCAACTGCCAGTTCAGGCTTCTGGGCAGATCCTTACTATAAAGTTGGAAATGAACCAGAGCCTGGACTGGATGAGTGATGTCAGCTGTAGACATGTGTGGTTCATTTTGTTCCACATCGGAATTTAGGTGAATATTTCATGAGATTTCATCTGAAATTTTAATCAAATTCAAAATCAAAAACAAGAATAGAATAAAATATAATAGGAAATAAAAGAAAGAATAGAGTAAAAAAGAATAGAAAAGAAAAAAATAGAAAAGAATGGAACAGAATAGAAAATAAAAGAATAGAATAGAAAAAAATAGAATAGAATATAGCCGCCCAAAATTTGAAATTTTTTAAAAAAATATAACAGAATAGAATAGAATAGAGAAAATAATAGCATAAAATAGACTATAACTGTCTTTCAAATGGAATACATTTGAATAAAATAGATTAGAAAACAGAAGAAAAGAAAAAAATAGAATAGAAAAACAATAGAATAGAATAGAACCATCTTCCGAAATGCATCATTCGAATGGAATACATTTTAATTTGAATAGACTAGAAAAGAAAAGGATAAAAAAAAAAAATAGAGCAAATTAAAAAGAATTTAACCGTCTTCAGAAACTCAAATTTCAAATAGAATAAATTTGAAACTTTTCGATTTAACTGAATTTAAATAAATTCAACTGAATTTGGAAAATTCTAATCGAATTCAAATAAACGAAATGAAACAAATTCTGAATATGAATTAACCGCTTCCTGACTGCCCTATAGCAGAACTACTGCTACAGGGCTGCAAAAACTCTTGTATATATATACGTGATTTAGCATTTCCGGGTCGGGGGCACGCGCATGCACCGTGTTGCCATTGGCGGCTACAGATGTCGATCACCGGGTCCCGGCTGGAGATTCCCCGCTGGCACCCAGCGATTGCCAAGGATCACTGACGGGGGAGAGGCCTGTGTGTAAACAATACAGATCTCTCTCCTGCCAGCAGTACCATGCTGCTGTGTATTTCTCTGCACAACAGAGAAACTCTCCCAGTGACCCATCCCATGCTTGCTATGGGATTCAGGAAATGCACTCTCTCTCTCTCTCCAACCTCTGCACTTGCCCTCTTCTCCAGGGGCCCCTCTACACACTCTTTTATAACTCCAGGCTGGATCCCTAGGCGCTCTGTGCCAGAGGTCCAGTCCCAAAGAGTGGAGAACCAGTCGCTAGTGGAGGTGCCAAGCACTTAACGCCCTCCACTAGCAGAGAAACCATCATCCCTGCCAGTCACCCATCTCCTGACTGGTTGGCTGCTTTGCATGTGACACAATTACTGTAGCCCTTAGCAATGACATTAACTCCTACTGGACAGTACTCTGTGTATTAGACCCATGTATTGCATCTTCCTCTAGCTCAGTCCCCTTGTTGTGTTGCAAGCCCTGTTCTTTTTTGTTTTTGTGCTTGTTATAAGTCAGTCGCTACAAATACTGCTCACATGTACCATCCTTTCACGTCTCGGTGCCGGCATCTCAACTGTGGGCATTGCGGGTGTCCCCCGCTCATGCCCAAGTCGCGCTTCACCTCCTGAATTGTCTAGCAGTATTCTGGGACCTGAAGTGTCCCATAAGTCTGTTGGGGGAAGGACGGGGGGGGCGAACTTCTGGCTCAGTAATTCGTGGCAAACTGAGCAGGAAGTGGGAGAGTGGGTACCTGTCAAAGCCAAAAGTGTCAAAAGTGGCAGGGGGGGGGGGGGGAGGCAGACAAGCAGAACTTCCCCTTTTGGGTGGAACTCTATTTTAAGAGATTTCAGACCAGTCAAAGCAGGAAAACGATCAAAATCCTTTACTGAGGTCGTTGCTGAAATCAGTACAGTTCTCACAGAGCAGTTTCAAAACAATTCCTGTACAGAGCTCTTCTAACAATCCATCAGGAAAAATGAAGGAGGAGCGGCTGCAGGGCTGCTGTTAGAAGCCATGGGGCCCCATGCATCCAACCTGACAGGGACCCCTTCTAAAAATTTTACTATATCTCAGTTATGAATGAACACAGCGAGTGACCAGTACTGATCACTCACTGTGTTCGTTCAGAAAAAAAGGAAGGGGCTGGTAAATGTGACATATTTCCCCCATTCTCCAACCTGAAGGATCCAATTGTGTGCTTGCAGCTGTCGGTGGAAAGGAGAGGAGCGAAGCCAGCAGCACTGGAGTGGTGGGAGCACACAAGGGGGCCTGGGCAGTAGAGGGAAATGGTGCACAGGGAGGGTGATGGGTGCACAGGGGGGTGAATTACTGGAACCGACCCCCTGTATGGCTCTCTCTGCAGAAGCAGGGGATCAGTTCCAGTACTCACTCCCCCTCCCCATGCCAATCACCCTCCCTGCCCACATCTGATTCACCAAGATGCCTGGGCTCCCCTGCTGGCCTGGGCCCCGTGCAGTAGGACTGGAATGGGTTTACTGCCCTGCTTCCATTCTCCGCTCCCTTGCTCCACTGTGCCCAGGACAGCTTCCCACCCCTTGTCCCAGCCCTGTCTACACCCCATCATCCAGATGCACATCCAGAACCGCTGGTCTATAGCCAGTACCGGGACAGGTTCGTTTAGCGCCTAGAGGAAGGATGCGGCAACTGCGCCCCTTCCTTACTATTAATGCATGTCATAGAATGGGTTTACTGCCCTGTATCCATTCTCCGCTCCCTTGCTTCTCCTTGCCCAGGGCATCTGCCCCTCCTGCCCACCCCTTGTTCTGGCCCTGTCTACACCCCATCATCCAGATGCACATCCAGAACTGCTGGTTTATAGCCAGTACCGGGACAGGTTTGTTTAGCACCCAGAGCAAGGATGCAGAACTGCGCCCCTTCCTCACTATTAATGCATGCCATAGAATGGGTTTACTGCCCTGTATCCATTCTCCGCTCCCTTGTTCCTCTGTGCCCAGGGCAGCTGCCCCTCCTGCCCACCCCTTGTCCCAGCTCTGTCTACACCTCATCATCCAGATGCACATCCAGAACCGCTGGTCTATAGCCAGTACCGGGACAGGTTCATTTAGCACCCAGAGCAAGGATGCAGAACTGCGCCCCTTCCTCACTATTAATGCAATGCCCTGTATCCATTCTCCAATCCCTTGCTCCTCTGTGCCAAGGGCAGCTGACCCTCCTACCCACCCCTTGTCCCGGCCCTGTCTATAGTGCAAATCAGGGGCAGACTGACTATTTGGGAACTCGGGCACTGCCCGAAGGCCGGGGTCAGTAGGGGGCCCCATGAGATGCCCCTGGTACCTTTTCATAGGCTTTTTTGGGTGTGGTTTGAGTGTGGGTGAGGACACAGGGGCCCCATCATCCCCTATTGCCCGGGGGCCCCATGAGTTGTCAGTCTCCCCTGGCGCAAATACTGCCTAATAATATAGAACCATTTATTCCAAACTGTATACAGCTGTTTCAGGCCTTTTAACCATCATCAGTGCAGTGGCTTCTATAGGGTGGATACTGGGACCCAACGAGACAGGATAATAACCACACAGGTTGCGGTGAGAAGGGGCTAAAACAAATGAGCCATAAAAAATGTAGTTGTATTATTTGTCCACTAGATGCCGCTGTGGTAGTCAGAACGTTTCTTCCATAGGAACCTTTGTTCAGAGCCTCATTTCCAGCCCGGTGACTGTCCTCAAACTGAAGTTTCAATCACATTGGAAGGTGAGCAGCTGTTCTACATTGTGTCTGTATGGACCTATCGTTTCCTGCATGTGCAGCGTCATAGTTTGTGAGAACTACAATCCCCAGCATGCTATGCTAGCAACTGTGGGGCCTGTAACTCCCTAATCGCTGCAAAGCCGCATAACTTTGCTATTTAAAGCTGACCTCCAGGCGAATCAAGCCGAACACACGGACGAAATACAAATATTGTGGTGGTTTTACCCGCTAAAAGATTTGTATCTCTGACCATCCAGTCCTGAGATTTACACAGCTCTGCCACACAGCACAGCGCTGTCTGGCAGGGCAGGAGAGCTGATGCTTCTCTGCTGTGTTCTGCTACCGAATGCACATTAATTACACAGGTTCTGTGGCTGATCAACCACTTGCCCTCCAGAGGATTTATCCCCTTTCCAGGCCATTTTTTGCATTACGGTGGCGTTTTACTTTAACTGATAATTGTGCTGTCATGCAACGCTGCACCCAAATGAAATTTATGTCCTTTTTTTCCCCACAAATAGAGCTTTCTTTTGGTGGTATTTGATCACCTCTGCATTTTTAATTAATAGCACATATCTGAAGGTGATGCAGGGGGATCCTTGCACTGCAGATCCTCAGGTACAGCTCTAACCTTTTATTGCCACCTGTGGTCCATTAGGGAATGTTCCCTTTTCAGATCACAGATCTACAGATAGAATGAAGCAGAACCAAGAAGATCTTTGCAAGGCAAGTTATCAGGTACAGTTTCCTCACCAACAAGGAAAACAGTAAGTAGCACAGTAGTGGCATCATCTGATAATTGGTGGGGTAATGATAAAGGCAGAGTAAGCACAGATACACAGAATGGATGGATGAAGCAGAAGCAGGGAGATCCTTGAACTGCAAGTCCTCAGGTACAGCTTCTCCTCCAGCAAGGAAACTAGTGATCAGTACAGTAGTGGCATCATCTGATGACTGTTGAGGTAATGAGAGAGGTAGAGCAAGCACATATCAACAGAATGGATGAAGGTGATGCAGGGAGATCTTTGCACTGCACATCCTCAGGTACAGCTTCCCCTCCAGCAAGGAAACTAGCAATCAGTACAGTAGTGGCATCATCTGATGACTGTTGAGGTAATGAGAGAGGTAGAGCAAGCACTTATCAACAGAATGGATGAAGGTGATGCAGGGAGATCCTTGCACTGCAGATCCTCAGGTACAGCTTTAACTTTTTTGCCATCTGTGGTCTATTGGGGAGATTTCCCTTCACAGATCACAGATCTACAGATAAAATTATGCAGAAACAGAGAGATCTTTGCAAGGCAGGTTGTCAGGTACAACTTCCTTACCAGCAAGGTGAACAGAGAGCAGCACAGTAATAACATTATCTGATAACTTGTGGGGTAATAAAAGAGGTAGAGCAAGCACAGATCCACAGAATAGATGGATGAAGCAGATGCAGGGAGATCCTTGCACTGCAAGTGCTCAGGTACAGCTTCCCCTCCAGCAAGGAAACTAGTGATCAGTACAGTAGTGGCATCATCTGATGTCTGGTGAGTTAATGAGAGAGGTAGAGCAAGCACATATCAACAGAATGGATGAAGGAGATGCAGGAAGATAAGATCCTTGCACTGCACATCCTCAGGTACAGCTTTAACTTTTTTGCCACCTGTGAGCTTCCCCCTCCAGCAAGGAAACTACTGATCAATAGAGTAGTGGCATCATCTGATGACTGGTGAGGTAAAGATAGAGGTGGTGGAAGCACAGATCAATAGAAAAAAATGAAACAGGTGCAGGGAGATCCTTGCACCGCATATCCTCAAGTACAGCTTCCCCTCCAGCAAGGAGAACAGTGACCAGCACAGTAGTGGCATCATCTGATAACTAGAGAGGTAATGATAGACGTGGAGCAAGCACAGATCCACAGAAAAAATGAAGCAGGTGCAAGGAGATCCTTGCACTGCAGATGCTAAGGTACAGCTTTCCCTCCAGCAAGCAGAAAAGTGAGCAGCACAGTAGTGACACTAGTGGTCAGAGGCAGCAGCGTCTTAGCTGATCTCAAACTGAAGATCTACAGCTACGAGGCTACAGACCAGGAGTGCCTAGGCACAGGAATTGCTGTGCTATATTTCATGAGGAATCGAAAACAAAAAGTAAATCTTTCAGGGTACTGTATAGGCACAATGAACAGTTCAAGATGTTCCCTTCCCTTCGGTTCACTTTAAGTCAGGGTATTCATAAGCAGGGCTCATCATAAAGTAACAACTGTTTAACTAGTTGGTTAACAATTGCTACTTATAAATGGGTGAGCTTTGCTGTAGGTGTATGCAGTGCTGTCCTGTGATAACAACAGAGTCTAAGACTGCCATGGACTCTTCTGTAGGGTCAGTACCTGAGGTAAGTGGTCTAGAGGCATTCTAATCCTTTGAAGATGTGTTGTATATTTATTTATTTCAGGTACTTATATAGCGCCGTCAATTTACACAACGATTTACATATATATTATCTAAGGCCCCTAACCCTCAAGGGGCGTACAATCTAAGGTCCCTAACCCTCAAGGGGCGTACAATCTAAGGTCCCTAACCCTCAAGGGGCGTACAATCTAAGGCCCCTAACCCTCAAGGGGCGTACAATCTAAGGTCCCTAACCCTCAAGGGGCGTACAATCTAAGGCCCCTAACCCTCAAGGGGCGTACAATCTAAGGTCCCTAACCCTCAAGGGGCGTACAATCTAAGGTCCCTAACCCTCAAGGGGCGTACAATCTAAGGTCCCTAACCCTCAAGGGGCGTACAATCTAAGGTCCCTAACCCTCCAGGGGCGTACAATCTAAGGCCCCTAACCCTCAAGGGGTGTACAATCTAAGGTCCCTAACCCTCAAGGGGTGTACAATCTAAGGTCCCTAACCCTCAAGGGGCGTACAATCTAAGGTCCCTAACCCTCAAGGGGTGTACAATCTAAGGTCCCTAACCCTCAAGGGGTGTACAATCTAAGGCCCCTAACCCTCAAGGGGCGTACAATCTAAGGTCCCTAACCCTCAAGGGGCGTACAATCTAAGGTCCCTAACTCACATTCATACATACATACTAGGGCCAATTTAGACAGGAGCCAATTAACCTACCAGCATGTCTTTGGAGTGTGGGAGGAAACCGGTGCACCCAGAGGAAACCCACATAGACACAGGGAGAGCATGCAAACTCCAGGCAGGTGGTGCCGTGGTTGGGATTCGAACCATCGACCCTAGTGCTGCCAGTCGGAAGTGCTAACCATTTAGCCACTGTGCTGCCCCAGTATAGATATTGCTTCTGAAATTGAGAAGCTGGGAAAGCCTAAGGCTACATTCACACTAGCCTTGTTAGCAAGCGGCAGGCAGGCATTTGGGAAGCGTTTTTACCGTTTCCCAAACGCCTGTGAAAATTCTGCATATTGCAGCACATGGTGCTGTTTACACGGGAGTGTTAGCGTTGCGTTGCGGCAAAATGAACGCCTCTGGTCCAGGGGCGGACTGACAACTCATGGGGCCCCCGGGCAATAGGGGATCATGGGGCCCCTGTGTCCTTGCCCAAACTCAAAAAAGCCTATGAAAAAGGTACCAGGGGCATCTCATGGGGCCCCCTACAGACCCCGGGGCCTCGGGCAGTGCCCGAGTTTCCAAATGGTCAGTCCGCCCCTGCTCTGGTCGAGTGAGGAGGAATTGAAGCCTGCTAGTCAAGTCTATGGTGCTGCTCTGCAAACGCCCGGCCGGCGTTTGCGGTGCGGTTGCGACGCGGTTGCGGGGCATTTGCGGAGCGTTAACACCATTCAAACTTCATTATAGGGATTTGTGGGGCGTTTTTAATGCTTGGCAAATGCCTAGCAACTGCCGCTAAACCGCAGACGCGGCGTTTGCGGAGCGTTAAAAAACACTCCGCAAACGCCAGGCCAACGCTTGTCAAACGCTATAGGGGCGTTTGGCAAGAGTTGGAAAAACAGTCAAGTGTGAACGAGCCCTAAAGTTGAAGTAGATCTACTTTTTTTTTTTACCGCCTGCTGCAGTCACATAATTGTCCTGCCGTTTAGAATATCCCATGTCCTTCTTGAAGAAATCTTCTTTTCTGGGATGCCCGGTCCTCTTCACAGCTCTGAACGTCCAGCACTGCTGCGGCTAATAGCATTGGGCATATTTGAAAGTAAGGAGCGAAGAGCCGGCAACTCGTCCTTCCGAAGAATTACTTTATTACATCGAGTAGAGTGAACAGGTAAGACTACTTACGCATTTCGGCAATACGCCATGTGGCTTTGATGAAGACTAATTGCTGAAACGCGTAACGAAGTTTTACCTGTTCACTCTACTCGATGTAATAAAGTCATTCTTTGGAAGGACAAGTTGCCGGCTCTTCATTCCTTATTTTCTAGTTGCTAAAAAGAAAACAAATGCGGCCGTCACATCTAAGAATTGGTAAGCTGCAAAATAATAAATGTTGGCTTTTGGCTTTAAATGTATCTAAACCTCAGAAATTTGTAATCTATTACAGTTTTCCAGTCTGTAGGGTGACAACACTGACTCACTGTGCCATATCAATGAAGCAGCAGCGTTGTCACCCTAGGACAGAAAATTTATTAGGACTACTGAACACCCTCCTTCCCAATCATATCACTACAGCATAAAGGGGAGGTGTTCTGTAGTCCACGGACTATACTCATCACTTTATATTGACCCATGTCTATGGTTTGTTTCACAGGAGGCCTCTGATATGGTTTGTCTGCATGTCTTACGGACTCTCCTCCCCTCTACGGCCCGAAGTTTGATCCGTCACAACAAAATCGGCATCCGCAACACCTCAGGCATGTCTGCTGGTAAGAGCTGGTATTTGTTCTGAGCGATGACACTCGCCCTCCAGAAGATTCCCCCCCCCCCTTCCTGACCAGGCCATTTTTTGCGTTATGGAACTGCGTTACTTTAACTGACAATTGCGCGGTCATGCAACACTGCACCCAAATTAAATTTACGTCCTTTTCTTCCCCACAAATAGAGATCACCTGTGTGTTTTTTATTTTTTGCACTATAAACAAAAAAACACAGACAATTTTGATTAAAAAACAATATTTTTGACTTTTTGCTATAAAACATACAGTAAAAAATTTACAAAATCTAATTTCCTCATAAATTTAGGCCAAAATGTATTCTGCTCCGTGTGTTTGCTAAAAAAAAATACCAATACGTGTAAATTAATTGGTTTACATGAAAGTTATAGCGTTTACAAATGGCGGTATATATACTGGAATTTTTTTTTACTAGGAGATAAGTGTGACGGGAGTCACTTTGGGTGGGGGGCCCATGGAACACAGCTCACTTTGGAGAGGTGGGGAGACCCCTGTCTCAGCTCCCCATATCCCTATTATGTGTAAGTCACCCTGTGCCTGGTAGGGATACAGGGTGATCTGTCCTAATATTGGGGTGGAGGGTTGTTGATTGTTTTATGCCATGTGGTTGCATCCCATTTTTCTATTGTGTGTCTAGCTTGGGAGCAAACTATTATGGGATGTATGTGTTTGTTTGTATTGGCTTGGTGGGGGGGGGTGTCTCCAGCGGCCCTCCCTCCTGATGGGACTGTCTGCTGGTGTGAAGTTTGAATACATGTGTGTCTCTTGTTGCTGGGTGTAGATTGCCCCGCCCTGTGTCCTTGTGCAGGGAGGGCGGACTGCCCCCTGGGTGTATATGTCTTGTATCTATATTCAAATAAAGTAGTCTACTTCCTGGTTTACTTCAAGATTGGTGTCGTCTAGTCTTGTGTGGTCAGCTGTGGTGTCTGTTGTCGGTGTTCGAACGGGGAAGTGGTAGTCTAACAGAAATACCCAAGTCTGGGGTCAGTTCAGTTACAATAAGCTACAGTGCCATAGCTGTAAACTTCCTGACAATGTTGCGCACAGTGGACACAGGAACATTAAGATCTCAGGAGATGTATCCTTTGGATTGTCCATGCTTTCCCACAATTTTGTGTTCTCAAATCCTCAGACAATTATTTGCTGCTCTTTCTCTTCTCCATGCTCCATGTGGCACACAGAGACACACAACAGAAAGGTTGAGTCCATTTTTCACCATTTTAACTGGTTGCCGGTGTGATTTCTTGTCACTTGTTAATTGCTACAGGTGAGTTTAATTACAAATTACAGGAACATCACAAACTTGGAATACAATTATTTCTTATAATTTTGAGAAGGCGCCAATAATTTTGTCCAGTCCATTTTTGGGGTTTTGTGTGGAATGTGTCAGATTTGGCTTTTTGTTTCTTCACTTTTTTGTGTCATACCAATACAAACCCGAGAATGCCGAAACATTTGTAATTGCAACAATTTTCTGGTCGAAGTGGTGCGTTATCTGATAGAAATGCAGGGGTGACGATTTTATTGGCCTTGACTGTATAATGGCAGACGTGGTTGGTTGCTCGGTTATGGCTCCTCTCCTGCAGTATGCACCAGGGGCGCACTGACAACTCATGGGGCCCCCGGGCAATAGGGGATCATGGGGCCCCTGTGTCCTTGCCCAAACTCAATAAAGCCTATGAAAAAGGTACCAGGGGCATCTCATAGGGCTCCCTACTGACCCCGGGCCCTCGGGCAGTGCTGGAGTTTCCAAATGGTCAGTCTGCCCCTGGTATGCACACACGTGGTGTCATGGTGGCCTCGCTGGAACAGATCACAAGTGGTGAGAAGGGAGTGAACTTTGACTTACTATCCTTTGGTAAATAATTACAAGACACACAGGCAGAGTCCAATGATCAGTAGAGCGTTCACTACCCTACAGAGCTGCTTCATCTCCTACCGATGAATCATGGGCTTCTTATGTAGGAACCGCTCCAGTGGGAGGATGTGGAAAAATGGAAGTTTATGCATTTCAATGATCAGGTTGATATAAATAGAGCGATTAGTCCGTGTTAGGCCCCCTTCCACCTCATGTTTTCTTGGTGATTATAAATGTATATGGGAACGTTTAGTGTTTTTGCAAATACTATATATTATTTTACTATGGTTAGGGCTAAAAAAATAAAAAATATCAAATATTGTATATAAATATTGTGTCTTCTGAAAAAAGTAAAAAACCATACCCAAGCGCTCAAGTCCGTGCGCCTCCCAGAATCACAGTAACCGACACTTGTTGGGGTGCAGCCCTCTAATCGGGGAATCTTGAAAATACTAGAAGAAAGCAAAGAAGGGGTGCACTCTCCTCGCGCATTACCGTGATGAAAGGAAATTTATTTAAAATGACAAAAATGGATACTCACAAACAAAGGTTCATAAAACAAGCTGAAAATCAGTAGGACAGCGGTAATCTGACAATGGCGTATGCTAACGCGTTTCATGAGACATACTCCCTTCTTCAGAGCTAGAGCAACTGTACAAAGAGGCGACTTATATAGAGGAATCATTGTGTGTAACGGAACCAGACCTGTCCGCGCTTCCCTGTCCGAACACAGATCCACGGACACCACCGCTGACCACACAAGACTACAGGGCACAAGTCTGTATAAACATGGAACTCTTTATTTGAAACTCGAACTGGCTTTTTATACACTCAAGGAACAAATCCCCCCTCCCTGCATAATGTCACAGGGCGGGGCAATCTATACTTAGTGTCAGAGATGCGGGTGTGACCAGAGATGTGTGGACTGACACAGGGAAACACAGGCTCCAGATATGGTATAAACAAGACAATTTATTAAGACTAACAATACAAACATAAACGCAGTGCACCAAACCCCAAGCTAACACAAATACATACAACAAGGTGAAACAAACCCAAACCTAAACTGATACAGATACACAGGTACATACACATATAGAGCACAACGTAGTCAGGCAGGCCGGGTCGATAACTATCAGGCAGGTAGGTACAGGAGTAGCAGGCGGAGAGTAGTCAGGTCACGAGCCGGGTACAGCAACTAACGGACAGGTAGGTACAGGGGGTCAGGCAGAGAATGGTCAGGGTCACAAGCCAGGGATCAAACAGGAGAAGTCAGCAGAGGTCAGGATTAGGCAGGGTCGGCAACAAGTCAGGCAGAAACAGGAACAGGAATGCAGGTTACAAGGTACAGGGGCCCATGGAAAAACACACACCAAGGCACAGACTGCAGGTCTGGCCATCCCTTAAATACACCACCTGCAATCAGCCCCAGGTGATGGCTAATTGCTGAAGTGAACCTCTGATTGTTGAGAGCACCCGCTGGCCAGCCCTGGTACTGCAGCCCACAAGGCAGGTGAGTCCCACCACTATTGGCAAGTCCATTCCTGACACTTAGCAACAAGAGACACACACCAACACAAAGTCCCATCAGGAGGGCTGCTGAAAACACCCCCCACCAAGCCAATACACAAACATACATCCCATAATAGTTTGCTCCCAAGCAAGACACAATAGAACAATGGGACCACATTGCAGTAAACAATGAACAACCCCACACCCCACCTATACATGTCTACACAATAGCAAGACATTTCACCCTGTAACAAGCACAGGGTGACTTACACATAAGAGGGATATGGGGAGCTGAGACAGGGGTCTCCCCACCTCTCCAAAGGGGGTTGTGTTCCATGGGCCCCCCACCCAAAGTGACTCGCGTCACATTGTGTGTCTTCTGCTATCACACAAGAGGATGCTGCTTTGGTCTCCTCTGTTGTAAAAAATCCTATTGTATAGAGTTCTATAGCTCAAGCTGATATGTGCAAGCACAAGTCTATGTGTAAAAGCAGAGATTCCTCTCATATCGGGCAGAATCATCCAAGGTTTCATTCAGAGAGAGCAGGCCTCCCAGGATCACTAGTTGGGGTGCAGCCCTCTAAAGATCGGGGAATCTTGAAAATACTAGAAGAAAGCAAATAAGGGGTGCACTCTCCTCGTGCATTAAAGTGATAAAAGGAAATTTATTTAAAATGACAAAAATGGATACTCACAAACCAAAGTTCATAAAACAAGCTGAAAATCAGTAGGACAGTCCGACACAGCGGTAATCTGACAATGGGGTATGCTAACGTGTTTTGGGAGACATACTTCCTTCTTCAGAGCTAGAGCAACTGTACAAAGAGCCGACTTATATAGAGGAATCATTGTGTGCCTTCTGCTATCATACCAGAGCAGTGGTGGGCAACCTTTTTTTTCAACTGAGCCAAATCTCGCCAAAACCACGATTGAAATTTATTTTGAGAGCCACATTTTTAAAACTGAAAATACATCCCCCATATAGTAATTCATCCCCCATATAGTAATTCATCAACCATATAGTAATTCATCCCCCATATAGTAATTCATCCCCCCTATAGTAATTCATCCCCCATATAGTAATTCATCCCCCATAGTAATTCATCAACCATATAGTAATTCATCCCCCATATAGTAATTCATCCCCCCTATAGTAATTCATCCCCCATATAGTAATTCATCCCCCATAGTAATTCATCCCCCATATAGTAATTCATCCCCCATATAGTAATTCATCCCCCATAGTAATTCAACCCCCCATAGTAATTCATCCCCCATATAGTAATTCATCCCCCATATAGTAATTCATCCCCCATAGTAATTCATCCCCCATATAGTAATTCATCCCCCATATAGTAATTCATCCCCCATATAGTAATTCATCCCCCCATATAGTAATTCATCCCCCATATAGTAATTCATCCCCCATATAGTAATACATCCCCCATATAGTAATTCATCCCCCTTATAGTAATTCATCCCCCATAGTAATTCATCCCCCATATAGTAATTCATCCCCCATATAGTAATTCATCCCCCATATAGTAGTTCATCCCCCATATAGTAATTCATCCCCCATAGTAATTCATCCCCCATATAGTAATTCATCCCCCATAGTAATTCATCCCCCATATAGTAATTCATCCCCCCTATAGTAATTCATCCCCCATATAGTAGTTCATCCCCCATATAGTAATTCATCCCCCATAGTAATTCATCCCCCATATAGTAATTCATCCCCCATATAGTAATTCATCCCCCCTATAGTAATTCATCCCCCATATAGTAATTCATCCCCCATATAGTAATTCATCCCCCATATAGTAATTCATCCCCCCTATAGTAATTCATTCCCCATATAGTAATACATCCCCTATAGTAATTCATCCCCCCTATAGTAATTCATCCCCCATATAGTAGTTCATCCCCCATATAGTAATTCATCCCCCCTATAGTAATTCATCCCCCATATAGTAATTCATCCCCCATATTGTGTCAATTCACTTACCTTTGCTCCGCGCGTTCCTCTCGCCGTGTTCCCGCGCCGTTCCGGTCTTCAGGGCGGACTGTGAGAGGAGAGGATTTCGTCACGCTGCCCCGCCTACATCCTGACAGCCAATGTTTGCCATGCTCCGCGGGCCGGATTAAAAGGTCCGCCGGGCCGTATGCGGTCCGTAGTTTGCCCATTGCTGGGCTAGCTGCAGAGTCCTGACTTTTGGGGCGGCCGCCCGAGAGGAGGGAGGGGAGCGGGAGCTCGGCACACAGAAGAGCCGCATTAAAGTGTGCAAAGAGCCGCATGTGGCTCGCGAGCCGCGGCTTGCCGACCACTGTACCAGAGGATGCAGCTTTGGTCTCCTCTGTTGTAAAAAATCCTATTGTATAGAGTTCTGTAGCTCAAGCTGATATGCGGAAGCACAAGTCTATGTGTGAAAGCAGAGATTCCTCTCATATCGGGCAGCACCATCCAAGGTTTCATTCAGAGACAGCCAGCCCCAGTGCAGGCAGGTGCTGCTATGGCATCTCCTTAGATTACCAGTAGGGCTCTGGAAATCCTTGCTCATGTATTGCATGTTTATTTGTAAACCAGGAATTGTACACATAGAGTAGAAAAAAAACTCAACTTGTATAAACTTAAAAATGTAAAAAGGTACCCAAGTCATTATAGTTTTCCTTTAACTTTTTCATAACTAGAGTTCACAGGGGGCCCAAACCAAATTTTGCAAATAACTCCATGATCATTTTGTATACCTTTTTCCTCTGTCACAGCTGACACTAAATTCAGCGGGGTTGAGGAACTGGCATTACTTTTTTGGTCATGTTACAGTACATGGGGTTATCCACAGTGCTCCTAGCCTAGTGCATTGCTATACTGGATGAGGTCACAGTCTCCCCCATACTCAGAAGAGAAGGGGAGCATCACTGGCTGCACAGGAAGGGGTTTCGAGAGGGTCAGGGGGCCCATTAAAGAGGCACTGTCACTTTGTTCTGCGTGGACAAGGTGACTAAGCTCAAGATTAGTATCTGTTATTATCAGTTTTTAGGAACAGAACGCTGGTGCCGCTAGTCCAGGGGGGCGCCAGTTATTAATTCCTAAACTAATAAGGTGGGTGTGGCGGAAGGAATCCTTTCCCTCCCGGGTTGATTCTGTCCTGGTTTACCAGGTTTGTTCGGGGTGAAGGAAGGACTCTCACTAATGCCTTTCTAGAAGGAATGGGGCTGCATTTGTCTGGCTCGGGGCTGGAAGGTGCAAGGAGCACCAGGTGATGTGCCCCCTGGGGAAAACACTATGGGTTTGGGACCCTATTGAATTATTTGGAAAAATACTATATATAACTTTACGATGTATTGCTTGAAGGATCCTTTGTTTGGCTTGAACAACACAAGACTATATATTGTCTTTTAGAAGGCTGTGTTTGATGATCTGCCTGCTGTAGGCTTCTGATTTAAGCTGATGTTTATTGTATCTCATCCTCAGAAGTGGAGTCAGAAGTTTTTTTCTTTGTTGTAGGCTATAACCAAGCCAATGTGGTAATCCTGCACAGATCACTGGCTGACGATTTTGAAAAGTTCTGCCGAGCCAACAGTGGCCCCCTTCCCCTGTTATATCGCAGTGCCCCGGGTGAATGGAAGTGTCCGCCGCTGAGCACTGAGTCAGATATACGGTAAGCGTAAAAGGACATTTGTCTGCTGTGCTTCTTTAACCCCCTCCTGACTGCAATCTGCATATCAATGGTCCCCACCATTACATTACATTATTACATTACATTGAGTTTATATAGCGCCAAAGGGTTTGCTCAGCGCTGTACAATAGAGGGGGGGACAATACATGAAACATTACAGCAGCTACGAACAGCACACGAGGGGTAAGAGGGCCCTACTCTTTCGAGCGTACAATCTGGGAGGGAGGGGGTAGTGGTACAGGAGGAAGTGGCTGTGGGGGATGGAGTGGTAGGAGGAATGAAGGAGAGCAGCAGTTAGGTGAGGGTGGGGTAGGCTTCCCTGAAGAGGTGGGTTTTCAGGGAGCGCCTGAAGGTGAGGAGGGAAGGTGACAGTCTGATGGATTGGGGTAGTGAGTTCCAGAGGATGGGGGAGGACCTGGAGAAGTCTTGCAGACGTGCGTGTGAGGAGGAGACCAGGGAGCAAGATAGAAGGAGGTCCTGTGAAGAGCGAAGGGTACGGGTAGGGTGGTACTTGGGAATCAGGTCGGTGAGGTAGTTAGGGGCAGTGTTGTGAATGGCTTTGTAGGTCAGAGTGAGTAGTTTGAATTTGATGCGTTGGGCGATAGGGAGCCAGTGGAGGGAGAGGCAGAGGGGGGTGGCAGAGGTGGAGCAGCTGGTGAGGTGGATGAGTCTGGCAGCTGAGTTCAGGATGGTCTGAAGCGGGGAGAGCCTGCACTGGGGTTGGCCGGTGAGGAGGGAGTTGCAGTAGTCAAGGCGTGAGATAATCAGGGAGTGCACAAGTAGTTTAGCGGTGTCTGGGGTAAGGAAGGTGCGTATTTTGGCGATATTGCGGAGGTGGAGCCTGCATGTGTTTGTCAGTGATTTGACATGAGGTTGGAAGGAGAGGTTAGAGTCCAGAATGACCCCAAGGACTTTGGCTTGCGGGGCGGGATTGATGGTGGTGATGTTAGTAGTGATGGATAGGATGGGGGGGGGGGGCGCGGGCAGAAGGGAAGACGAGAAGCTCGGTTTTGGAGAGGTTGAGTTTGAGGAAATGGAGCGACATCCAGTCAGAGATGTCGTTTAGGAGTTTAGCTATCCCACCATAGTCGGGATACCGTAACGTTTGGTGATTTCTGAGGATCTGCAGTAAAAGGATCTCCCTTCTTCTCCTTCATCCATTCTGTTGATCTGTGCTTGCTCTACCTCTATCATTATCTGACCAGTCATCAGATGTTTCCACTACTATGCTGGTCACTGTTCTCTTTGCTGAAAGGGAAGCTATACCTGAAGACCTGCAGTGAAAGGATCTCCCTGCTTCTCCTTCATTCATTCTGTTGTTCTGTGCTTGCTCTACCTCTATCATTACCCCACCAGTCATCAGATGTTTCTACTACTATGCTGCTCTCTGTTCTCCTTGCTGGAGAGGAAGCTGTACCTGAAAACCTGCAGTGAAAGGATTTCCCTTCTTCTCCTTCATCCATTCTGTTGATCTGTGCTTGCTCTACCTCTATCATTACCCGATCAGACATCAGATGGTGCCGCTACTATGCTGCTCACTGTTCTCCTTGCTGGAAAAGAATCTGTACCTGAAGACCTGCGGTGAAAGGATCTCCCTGCTTCTGCTTCATCCATTCTGTTGATCTGTGCTTGCTCTACCTCTATCATTACCCCACCAGACATCAGATGTTGCCACTACTATGCTGCTCTCTGTTCTCCTTGCTGGATGGGAAGCTGTAGCTGCGGACCTGCAGAGCAAGGAATACCCTGCTTCTGCTTCATACTGTAGATCTGTGCTTTCTCTACCTCTATTATTATCTAACCAGTCATCAGATGTTGCCAATACTATGCTGCTCACTGTTCTCCTTGCTGGAGAGGAAGCTGTACTTGCGGATTTGCAGTGAAAGGATCTCCCTTCTTCTCCATCCATTCTGTTGATCTGTGCTTGCTCTACCTCTATCATTACCCGACCAGTCATCAGATGTTGCGACAACTATGCTGCTCACTGTTCTCCTTGCTGGAGGGGAAGCTGTACCTGAATACCTGTGGTGAATGGATCTCCCTTCTTCTCCTTCATCCATTCTGTTGATCTGTGCTTGCTCTACCTCTATCATTACCCCACCAGACATCAGATGTTGCCACTACTATGATGCTCACTGTTCTCCTTGCTGGAGAGGAAGCTGTATCTGAGGACCCACAGTGCGCGGATCTCCCTACTTCTAAATCATTCAATCTATGATTCTGTGCATCCTCCACCTTTCCTGCTACTTCTTGAAAATTCCTCCATTAGTTATTAGGGGGTCAGTTCTGATATGCCCTACATCTACAAAGATGGTCCCCTGCACACAGAGATGCAGTGCAGAACAAGATGGCAAGTCAGTAATGGGGAAAAGATTAGTTTCAGGGAGACCACTGGCAATGATGGTGACTAGTCCTTTGTCCTCTCCTTGCCTTTATTGGGCACAGCTTTCAAAGTTGAGGTCTTACCAGTATGCCACGGCTTAGTTTTTTTTAGATAAGGGTTCACGTAGCCCTTGTGATGGTCCCTCATGAAATATTTGAAGCTTGTTGGGTTTTGTTTGTAGGACGGACTGTCCCCTGTATCGGAGATATGAAAATGGCACCTTCACAGGAAGTCTCGCCAACCTTGAGAACTACTCCGAGCAGTTGAAGGACATGGTGACGTTTTATCTGGGCTGCAGCTTCTCTTTCGAAAGCACTGTGCAAAAACTTGGGGTGCCTGTGAGGAATGTGGAGCAGGGGCGTAACGTGAGCATGTACAAGGTAAGAGGCGGTGTGTTTAGGTGGGGCCCTATTTACTGATCACAGGTCCATCACGGCGTGTGAACGATGATGCCCTCTTATTGAATTCCATCCCTTTAGTTTTTGTGAGAATAGTTGTTTCTCTTCTGCAGACAGCCATCCCCTGTCACCAGGTGGGCAACTTCTCCTGCAATCTAGTGGTCACCATGCGGCCGATTCCTCAGGAGAAACTGGACTTAGCGGCCATTGCAACACAACCTATGAAACAGTATCATGGGGCCCCCATCCATATCGGCTCATCAGGTCAGTGGCTTGAGATTTGGGTTTTAGTGGTTTTAAGGGCTTTATACTTTATACTTTTAAGTGGTTCAATCTTTGCCTTTTCTGGTCAGGGCTACCATATTTTATTTTTTTTTAGTTAGCTAGATATGAAATCTTCTTTTCACATTAGTATTTAACCCCTTCGTGGCTAAGGGTAAAACAAATCTAAATGCCTAAGCACAATTTTGCAAAGTTAACAAGTGCTAGTAAAACCGCCCATATCATCACAACTACTTTGTACATCCAGGTGATATACCGCGTTTTTTTCAGGACAAATTGGGCTTTCATTTGGTGGGTAATGGTAATGGATATCTCCTGATTTTTTATTAGGAAAGGAAAACTGGCGAAATAGTAAAAAAAAAAATAATTTTTTTTATTTAGCTGTGTGTTTCTTGTTACTACCATAACCTACCACCAAAGAACAACCCAAAATAAATTTTCCAGCTCCTGACGATCACAGCAATACCATATATGTGTGTGTTATTTGTTGTTTGTACCCGGAGTACAGCCCAGAAACGATAGTGCGCATTTTGTTTTTTGTTTACCTAAAACACACTGACACCAACTGGCACTAATACCGAAAAAAAAAATCCTGACCTCTGACCCTGAACTTTTGACCTTGACTTTTGACCCTGACCTTGACCCAAACACTAACCCTGGCACTGAACTAGATCAAACCTTGATCTAGGTATTTTTTCTTTATTTTTTAGTTTATTTTTTTTATATTTATTTTTTTTTTTTTACAAACTTTTTTTTCCCTCTATGCCAGGAGTTAGAGAAATACAATGTATCTCTCTCCTCCATTCAAAGAGAGAGAAAACAAAAAACAAGGGGGTGGGCTGTACAGTGTCTGATCACTGTGATAGCCAATCAGAGGCTATCACAGCGATCATGTGACCCGAAATCGAGAGTCCCGGATCCCGATCGTTAGAATGGGACCCGGTGCTCTCAGTGACACCACGGTCTTTGCACTGGCGCGCTCCCAGCACAAAGACAGGTACGCAAATATGTGGCCCCCACAGAAAAAAAGCTCAGTTCTGTGTGTTACATCGGCGTCAAGGGGTTAATCTTTATTACTGTGCTGAGAGGAGTCTTTTCCATGTTTATGGGACTCCAATGATTCATCAAAATGGGGACCTCTTCCATATCAGATGGACCACTATGAGGTTACAAACAGAGAAGCAAAGCAAGCTTCCTTGTTGTGCTATCTCTTGAGCTAACCCCAAGTGCTCCCGGATTCCTTTGTCACGTATGAAATGTTTATTTGTCATACTAAGATTTTGTGTGTGCATTCCTATAAAAGTTAAAAAAAAAAATATAACAAACAGGTGAAAAATGAAAGAGCAATCCCCTGCTTCTCCCAATTTTTCAAGCAGCGCTGAGTTAAAAAAAAAAAGTTATTTTTCATGCGTGAAATAAGTGAAACCCCCCAACAAAGTCCAAAACAAAGTCTAAGTATAGTGCAGAAACATTTAAATGTTCTGTGAAATTGATCCGGTGATCACGGCATGGGACTGCGAAACACCTTTCGCTCTTGGCAGATACTCGCCAGATCACACTGCCTCTCATTTACATGATTGGCAGAAAGTGCTTAATGTAAATCCAAACATCATTGGGGGAACTAATACATGGCTCCTTCGCAGCTTAGAACAGTTCAAAACACATGTAAAGAAAAAAAGAGCAACCTCCAGTAATGTAGTATGCTAAAAACACTCCTTTTATTACGTTAAAATATCACTCACAATGCAAGCAAAAAAAAAACAAAAAACCCGCTCATCTCAAAACCATCGACATCAAATGTATAGGGCAGAGTAACTTCTGAGTCCGGTTTGTCACTTCTGGGTCTGGCTTTGATCTCACTTCTGGTTGCCGCGTAGTCGCTCCCCCTTTTGTGGGGGGTTTCCCTTGGTGCCCCTTCCCAGCTGTTTGTGGGCAATGGTTCTCCCAGCTAAAATGCCATGGTGGTGGTGGGGGGAACCCAATTATAGTGGCGGCAGCAGGGGCTGGGGGGTGTGCTGCTAGTGGTGGAGGGCATCCAATTTTAGTGTCAGGGGCTGTGGTGGTGGTGGGGAATGCCCAGTTTTAGTGGTGGTGGCGGGGGCTGGGGGGTGTGCTGCTGGTGGTGGAGGGCACCCAATTTTAGTGCCAGGGGCTGTGGTGGTGGTGGGGAATGCCCAGTTTTAGTGGTGGTGGCGGTGGCTGAGGGGTGTGCTGGTGGTGGTCACCCACTTTTAGTGGCAGGGGCTGGGGTGGTGGTGGTGGTGGGGAACGCCCAGTTTTAGTGGTGTTGGCGGGGGGCTGGAGGGTGTGCTGGTGATGGTGGGGGGCACCCAATTTTAGTGGCAGGGGCTGGGGTGGTGGGGAACGCCCAGTTTTAGTGGTGGTGGCGGGGTGGGGGGTGTGCTGGTGGTGGGCACCCAATTTTAGTGGCAGGGGCTGTGGTGGTGGTGGGGAATGCCCAGTTTTAGTGGTGGTGGCAGTGACTAGGGGGTGTGCTGGTGGTGGTCACCCAATTTTAGTGCCAGGGGCTGTGGTGGTGGTGGGGAATGCCCAGTTTTAGTGGTGGTGGCAGTGACTAGGGGGTGTGCTGGTGGTGGGCACCCAATTTTAGTGGCAGGGGCTGTGGTGGTGGTGGGGAATGCCCAGTTTTAGTGGTGGTGGTGGTGGCTGAGGGGTGTGCTGGTGGTGCACCCACATTTAGTGGCAGGGGCTGGGGTGGTGGTGGGGAACGCCCAGTTTTAGTTGTGTTGGCGGGGGGCTGGGGGGTGTGCTGGTGATGGTGGGGGGCACCCAATTTTAGTGGCAGGGGCTGGGGTGGTGGTGGTGGGGAACGCCCAGTTTTAGTGGTGGTGGCGGGGTGGGGGGTGTGCTGGTGGTGGTGGTGGGCACCAAATTTTAGTGGCAGGGGCTGTGGTGGTGGTGGGGAATGCCCAGTTTTAGTGGTGGTGGCAGTGACTAGGGGGTGTGCTGGTGGTGGTCACCCAATTTTAGTGGCAGGGGCCTGGGTGGTGGTGGTGAACGCTCAGTTTTAGTGGTGTTGGCGGGGGCTGGGGGGGTGTGCTGGTGGTGGTGGGGGGCACCCAATTTTAGTGGCCGAAGCAGGGGCCAGAGTGCTGGTGGTGGTGGGGAGTGCCCAATTTTAGTGTTAGGGCAGCACAAGAGGTAAATACACCACTGGAAAAGCCTGTCCTCTGCCAGCATCCTATACTGCAGCAGTCTTGCTCAGAGTGTGGAAGCAGTGGTCTCAATGCAGAGGTCCGACACACCTCAAGCTGGGTCAGACCTATAGCTCTGTGATCAGCAAAGCTCCTAATCACCACTGATTGCTGAGCTCTAGCTCTGAATTAGCAAGGGGGGGACCTCACTGTTTTGGACCTCGCCAGAGAGACTACTGCTTCTCACAGAGATGCTGACAGAGAACAGACTTTTGTTATGATGCTCCAGGAATTTAACCCCTTGGCGCCGGTGCCTCCTGGCCCTCTAAGGGTTTCAGAAGCTGGGAGGCGGGGCGGGGTTTTTGGGTCACAGCGGTCACATATTCGGGAAAGGTCCTGATCGAAAGAGGAGATCGGGACCTTTCCATGAGTACTGGACATGTGTGCTGGGAGCGCGCAGGGCACTCGCTCTCAACAGATATGTTTTTCTTAATTGCACGCAAATGTGCGGCCGCTCGGTGTCAAGGCCCAGATGCTGGGAGGCTGCACATTTGCGTGCGGCCGGCGCCAAGAGGTTAAACTGAACGTTCAGTTGGGCTTTTAGTATCTGATGGTCAGATAACCTCTGGTAGCTATCACCTCTTCATAAAAAAATAAATTGTATTAACCTAAATATATTAACTTGACCCGTAGAGGGTCAGCTTTTTGTAACAAACTCCTTTCGGATACACTGAAGCTTCATTTTTTTTTTTTTTAATTCAATCAGTGAGTTGAACAAAAAAAGTGAATAAATCGGCTATGTGGATGGGGGAATCTTTCCCGCTGAGCTATTGTGTTCTGGTGGCGAGGAGACTTCGCCACCATCAGAATACATTGATCAGTGCTCTCGGCTACAGCTGGCGGCACTAATCGTTTGGAAAAAAATCTGATAGGCTGGTTATGCAGAAGTTGATTGGTAGATCGACTTCTGCACAACCAGCCTGCCTGTCAGGGACTGCGGGTCTCGTCGCGGCGCACAGATCTGCGCATGCGCAGATTGCCTAGGCACACTAATATGCAGGCACTAAGACCTGGGCGTCCGCGGTGGCAATTGCGTCCACGCATGCGCACGCGGGTGCACGCCTGGCACCAATGGCGGTGCAGGGCGCACTATTTAAACTGGCCAGGCGGTGATCAAGTTGCCGCAAGGTCTAGTTCCTGTTCCTGTGTTTCTGAAGTATGTTCCTGTTCCCGATCCTGCTTGTCCTGATAGTTGTTGACCTTCTCCTGCTCTGACCCCCCGGCTCGTCCCTGACTACTCTTCTGCCTGTTGTTATATTTACTGGACCTCCCGTTGCTGAACCCTGGCTCGTGACCCAGCTACTCTCTGTTTACTGTTTGGTACCTACCTGCCACCACTGTTGCCGACCCAGCTAGTCTGACTACGCTCACTCCTGACTGTCATCCATCCATCCTGCTCAGGACCTGGACTTGTCCGCCTCTTCACTTCAGGCTCACCCCTGACACATACCCTCAATAGGGACCCCTCTACCACAGTTGGGTGCACTCAGGGGTCGCGACCTGGTTTCAGTCTCGCACCAAGTCCATCCCCACCATCAGGGGCTCTGGTGAAAAGGCAGACTGGGACTTAGACTCTGCGTCCTGGGGAATCCCATTCTTTGGATCACCAGAGATCCCGCTGGGCGGTGTCTGACACTGCCCATACATGGACCGAAATTTGTCCGGTTCAGCAGGGAATTTCGACCTATGTACTGTATGGCTGACCTAAGCCGTATTATTATAGGAATTAATAGTAACTGTACAGCTGCAAACTGTCCTATTTCCCCGTACCTCTGACTCACAATGGGTGCATGCCCAAAAACGCATCTCTGCTCATCTGTGCAGCTTATGAAGTAGAAATTAATGGGCTGCACACTGATGCCTTCACTGAAGTAGAACCAGTTTTAATATAATAAAGGATTCCTAAAATGTAATCTCCCCTGATGACATCATTTATGACAAAACGCGTAGAGCAGAGCTGGAATTTGTGACGTCACCACGCATGCACGAATGTGATTGGAATTCTAGGAATTGTAGTTCCCTGGATGCCGATCATTGTATACAGAGTTACTCTAGTGGAGTTTGTGTGGATGGTGGAGAAACGGTGCATCACAGATTTCTATTGGGTGGCCATACATGTACAAGCGTGTTTTGATTTTTCATACATTGAGAGTCATATGTGCTCTGGTACTATCATACATGTGTTGTTTGCAGGGAACATACAATGTTACACATATGAAGCTGGTCTGGATTCATGAAGACCTTCTGTGTGAATACAAGAACCAAGTCTATTGGTGTTGGACTTCTGTTTATTGTTTGGTGCACTGACTATTCTTAAGCTCTTTATTGGATTTTCTGTCCATTTTTCCCTAATATTTTTTGATTTATGTCTGTGGATGTATATTTATGTATTTGATTGTAAGGCACTTAACTATTTTTAAGCGTGACAGGTTGTTGATACTGTGACATGTAAACTCACCTGTCCACTTTCCGCTTCAACGTGTTTCACCCACTAAGGGCTTCATGGAGACAGCGGGAGGTGGACAGGCGTTGCACGTCCTACAGTATATTTATGGTATTAAATCTGGTTTTATTATTATAGTAAAGCTGCATTCTTATTACAATTTTTTATACAATCCAAATGTCCTGACCTGTACTTGTGTACGTCTTTTTCTAGATCTTCTAGGTATTAAGGATCTTCAGAGAGCAGATTATGGTGATCCAGTAGAGGCTCAGCCAGGGGATGTCCCCGTCTTCTGGGCTTGTGGTGTCACTGGTGTGGAAGCGGTAATGAGCTGCAGTATGTATCATGGTATTCTCACGTCATACAATTTGTTCCTTAATGTAGCCGTCTTCTTGAACGTTGACCTATCTCCCCAGCTAATTTGCCCTTATAAAATGTCTTCAAAACACAGCGAGAAATGTTCACAAATACATTGTTATCCCCATAAGACTAGGTAATAGACTCCCCTCCTTGCTGTGTTGAATCCCCATGTGTGCTTCTTCCTCCTATTACTTGTTGTCTGCTTTTGCAAATAAAGTAATGAAACGGGTTTAGGTACAGTCAGGTCCATAAATATTGGGACATGGACACAATTCTAACATTTTTGGCTCTATACTCCACCACAATGGATTTGAAATGAAAGGAACAAGATGTGTTTTAACTGCAGACTGCCAGCTTTAATTTGAGGGTATTTACATCCAAATCAGGTGAACGGTGTAGGAATTACAACAGTTTGCATATGTGCCTCCCACTTGTTAAGGGACCAAAAGTAATAGGACAATTGGCTTCTCTGCTGTTCCATGGCTAGGTGTGTGTTATTCCCTCATTATCCCAATTAAAATGAACAGATAAAAGGTCCAGAGTTCATTTCAAGTGTGCTGTTTGCATTTGGAATCTGTTGCTGCAACGGTGGAGCACTATTCCTCCTACTGACATCGAACGGCAGGGCACTGTTCCTCCCACTGATACCAATGATAGGGCACTATTCCTCCCACTGACATCCAACGGTGGGGCACTATTCCTCCCACTGATACCAATGATGGGGCACTATTCCTCCTACTGACATCCAACGGTGGGGCACTATTCCTCCCACTGATACCAATGATGGGGCACTATTCCTCCCACTGATACCAATGATGGGGCACTATTCCTCCCACTGACACCAATGATGGGGCACTATTCCTCCCACTGACATCCAACGGTGGGGCACTATTCCTCCCACTGATACCAATGATGGGGCACTATTCCTCCCACTGATACCAATGATGGGGCACTATTCCTCCCACTGACACCAATGATGGGGCACTATTCCTCCCACTGATACCAATGATGGGGCACTATTCCTCCCACTGATACCAATGATGGGGCACTATTCCTCCCACTGATACCAATGATGGGGCACTATTCCTCCCACTGATACCAATGATGGGGCACTATTCCTCCCACTGACACCAATGATGGGGCACTATTCCTCCCACTGATACCAATGATGGGGCACTATTCCTCCACTGATACTAATGATGGGGCACTATTCCTCCTACTGACATCCAACGGTGGGGCACTATTCCTCCCACTGACATCCAACAGTGGGGCACTACTCCCACTGACATCCAATGGTGGGGCACTATTCCTCCCACTGACATCCAACGGTGGGGCACTATTCCTCCCACTGATACCAATGATGGGGCACTATTCCTCCTACTGACATCCAACGGTGGGGCACTATTCCTCCCACTGATACCAATGATGGGGCACTATTCCTCCCACTGATACCAATGATGGGGCACTATTCCTCCCACTGACACCAATGATGGGGCACTATTCCTCCCACTGACATCCAACGGTGGGGCACTATTCCTCCCACTGATACCAATGATGGGGCACTATTCCTCCCACTGATACCAATGATGGGGCACTATTCCTCCCACTGACACCAATGATGGGGCACTATTCCTCCCACTGATACCAATGATGGGGCACTATTCCTCCCACTGACACCAATGATGGGGCACTATTCCTCCCACTGATACCAATGATGGGGCACTATTCCTCCCACTGATACCAATGATGGGGCACTATTCCTCCCACTGACACCAATGATGGGGCACTATTCCTCCCACTGATACCAATGATGGGGCACTATTCCTCCACTGATACTAATGATGGGGCACTATTCCTCCTACTGACATCCAACGGTGGGGCACTATTCCTCCCACTGACATCCAACAGTGGGGCACTACTCCCACT
The DNA here is from genome assembly GCF_062004578.1 of Staurois parvus. NCBI lineage: Eukaryota > Metazoa > Chordata > Amphibia > Anura > Ranidae > Staurois > Staurois parvus. The sequence continues at coordinate 197,375 of NW_028318659.1, read as the reverse complement.
GACATCCAATGGTGGGGCACTATTCCTCCTACTGACATCCAACGGTGGGGCACTACTCCTCCCACTGACATCCAATGGTGGGGCACTATTCCTCCTATTGACATCCAACTGTGGGGCACTATTCCTCCCACTGACATACAACAATGGGGCACTTTTCCTCCCACTGATACCAATGATGGGGCACTATTCCTCCCACTGATACCAATGACGGGGCACTATTCCTCCCACTGACACCAATGATGGGGCACTATTCCTCCCACTGATACCAATGATGGGGCACTATTCCTCCCACTGATACCAATGATGGGGCACTATTCCTCCCACTGACATCCAACGGTGGGGCACTATTCCTCCTACTGACATCCAAAGGTGAGGCACTACTCCTCCCACTGACATCCAACAGTGGGGCACTATTCCTCCCACTGATACCAATGATGGGGAACTATTCCTCCCACTGACATCCAACGATGTGGCACTAATCTTCCCACTGACATCCAATAATGGGGCACTATTCCTCCCACTGATACCCAATTCTGAGGCTCCATTCCTCCCGTTGACACCCAAAGATGAGGCATTGTTCCTCCTACTGACATTCAACAGTGGGGCACTATTCCTTCCACTGACATCCAATGATGGGGCACTATTCCTCCCACTGACATCCAATGATGGGGCACTATTCCTCCCACTGACATCCAATGATGGGGCACTATTCCTCCCACTGACATCAATGATGGGGCACTATTCCCCCAACTGACACCAATGATGGGGCACTATTCCCCCAACTGACACCAAGGATGGGGCATTATTTACTCCCACTGATTACCAGGACACTTTTTACTCTCACTGGCAACAGGCCGGCCCATCTAAAGTCTGGAGGACACCAAAATGGCCCTTTGTTTAGAAAGTTTGGAGATCCTTGATCTAGAGCATAGATGCTGGTACTTCAAGGTATGGAGGAGCATGTGACTTCCTTCCCGTCCTCCCAGTGTGACCGTACTGGTGTTTGGTGATCCGACAGTACCGTCTTCTTGCTGAATTGGCTCTGGCTCCTGGCTGCGACATCTGCCATAGTGAAAACCTCTAGATCTTAGGCCTCATTTACACACTGATTTAATGTCTGTGGCAAGCATGTGCAGACACTTCAGTAGTGGTTCCAGCTGCCAGGAAGCCTGTACAAAGCTGTGGTTCCAGCTGCAACACTCTGCAGATTAGCCTTAGATTGAGGCTGAGTTCCTTTCCTCTTCTCTTTTTGAGAATTTAATATTGAAATATATATTTAAATATTTTTAAGACGTTTAAATGGAAAAAGTATTATCATCATTACTATTATTATGATTAGCATCAGTAGTAATAGTAGTAGTGGCAGTAATAATATTTATTTTAAATATTTTTTGCCATTTAAATATTTGTAAAATATTTAAATATGTAGTAAAATATTAGTTTAAAATTATATTATTTCAAATGTTTTAGAAAATATTTCATTTTTATGTGGTTGATGATGATAATGATGATGATATTGTTGAATAAGTTCAATTATTCAAGTCAAAATTCATGCGTGGGTGGAGCGCATCCCTGTTCTTTTGATGTAATTCCCACAAAGAGGCCAGAGTAAAAAGGTGTAAGCGACATATCAGGCTATTATAACTGAGTTTGGAGAAGGAGGAAGAAGTACGGTGTGTGCACAGATGTAATCCTTGGCGCAGAATCACCCACCACCTCTAGACCCGGAGCACGGCCCCTAGAATTGAATATGGGCAGAGATTCCTTGCTGCTTCCTGATTTGCTAAAACTCTTTTGCTATGGTGCTCTAGTACTACAGTTGGTGGTTGGGGTTTGTCAGCTACATTGAGAGAAGCAGGACAGAGCACAATAGGGAGAAATTAATGGGGTGGATTCTACTTTGCAGCCTCCTGATAGGCTATCTCTGGCTTTCTGTCTCACCCCCTCTCTCTCTCCTCTCTCACCTCCTTCTCTCACACCTTTCTCTCTCCACTCTCTTTCTTCCCCTCTCGCTCTCATCCCCCCCTCTCTCACCTCCCCCCTCTCTCTCACCACCCTTATCTCTTTCACCTCCCCCCTCTCTCTCACCACCCTTCTGTCTCTCTCCCCCCCTCTCTCTCTACCTTTCTCTCACCCCTCTTCCTCTCTCTCACCCCTCTTCCTCTCTCTCACCACTCTTCCTCTCTCTCTCTCACCCCCTCTCTCACCCCATCTCTCTCCCCACTCTCTCTCTCCCCCTCTCGCTCTATCCCCACACACTCTCTCTCTCCCCCTCTCTTTCTCACCCCCTCTCTTACCTCCCTCTCCCTCTCACCTCCTTTCTCCCACTCACCCCCCCTCTCCCTCTCACCCCCTCTCAACAGAAGCCCACCTTAGAAGATATACTAACCAACCGCTCCCCTCCACACCCCCCTCTCTCTCTCAACCCCCTCTCAACAGAAGCCCACCATAGAAGACATAAGGAACACCCACCTTTCTCTCTCTCACTCCCCTTTCTCTCTCTCCCCTCTCTCTCAACCCCTCTCCCCCTCCCTCTCTCACCCCTCTTCCTCTCTCTCACCCCTCTTCCTCTCTCTCTCTCACCCCCTCTCTCTCACCCCCTCTCTCACCCCATCTCTCTCCCCACTTTCTCTCTCCCCCTCTCGCTCTATCCCCACACACTCTCTCTCTCCCCCTCTCTTTCTCACCCCCTATCTTACCTCCCTCTCTCTCTCACCTCCTTTCTCCCACTCACCCCCCCTCTCCCTCTCACCCAATCTCAACAGAAGCCCACCTTAGAAGATATACTAACCAACCCCTCCCCTCCACACCCCCCTCTCTCTCTCAACCCCCTCTCAACAGAAGCCCACCATAGAAGACATAAGGACCACCCACCTTTCTCTCTCTCACTCCCCTTTCTCTCTCTCCCCTCTCTCTCAACCCCTCTCCCCCTCCCTCTCTCACCCCTCTTCCTCTCTCTCACCCCTCTTCCTCTCTCTCTCTCACCCCCCTCTCTCTCACCCCCTCTCTCACCCCATCTCTCTCCCCACTCTCTCTCTCCCCCTCTCGCTCTATCCCCACACACTCTCTCTCTCCCCCTCTCTTTCTCACCCCCTCTCTTACCTCCCTCTCCCTCTCACCTCCTTTCTCCCACTCACCCCCCTCTCCCTCTCACCCCCACTCAACAGAAGCCCACCTTAGAAGATATACTAACCAACCCCTCCCCTCCCCACACCCACCACTCTCTCTCAACTCCCTCTCAACAGAAGCCCACCATAGAAGACATAAGAACCTCCCACCTCTCTTTCTCTCACTCCCCTTTCTCTCTCTCCCCTCTCTCCCCCTCCCTCTGTCACCACTCTATCTCTGATCACCTCTCTCTTTCTCACCCCCCTCTCTATTTAATTTAATTTGTTTTAACAAAAAAAAGTGCCTTTTCATTTTATATATTTGCATAAAAAGGCCTGAGCACCAGACCCATGACGCTCCTAATTTGGTCCTCTATGACAGCTTGTATCATTGTAACGATCTAATCTGTACATTTTGATGGTTTCCTTTGTCTCGGTCTCAGAATCTCCCCTGGCATTCACGCATTCTCCTGGCTGTATGTTCATCACGGATATAAAGAATGAGGATGCACCGGAGTCCAACTGCGGCCAGACCCCTCTGGTCATTCAGATCTCCTCTGATCCCCTACACTACAGTCTGGTGTCACAGCGGGCAGCAGACAGGATCCGAGCACTGGAGAAAATCATCGGAGTGGATCCAGGTAAATGCCACAATGACGGTGATCAACACAAACGATTTGAAAAGAAGAACGGGAACAAACTTTGTCAAATGCAGTAAAGCAAAATGCAGTTCTATCACTATTCTTGACAAATAGGCCCCAGTGTGCTAATTTATTTATTTATTTCAGGTACTTACATAGCGATGTCAATTTCTGCAGCGCTTTACATATATATTGTACATTCACATCAGTCCCTAACCCTCAAGGGGTGTACAATCTAAGGTCCCTAACCCTCAAGGGGCGTACAATCTAAGGTCCCTAACCCTCAAGGGGCGTACAATCTAAGGTCCCTAACCCTCAAGGGGCGTACAATCTAAGGTCCCTAACCCTCAAGGGGCGTACAATCTAAGGTCCCTAACCCTCAAGGGGCGTACAATCTAAGGTCCCTAACCCTCAAGGGGCGTACAATCTAAGGTCCCTAACCCTCAAGGGGCGTACAATCTAAGGTCCCTAACCCTCAAGGGACGTACAATCTAAGGTCCCTAACCCTCAAGGGGCGTACAATCTAAGGTCCCTAACTCACATTCATATACAAGGGCCAATTTAGACAGGATGCAATTAACCTACCAGCTTGTCTTTGGAGTGTGCGAGGAAACCGGAGTACCCGGAGGAAACCCACGCAGGCACAGGGAGAGCATGCAAACTCTAGGCAGGTGGTGCCATGGCTGGGATTCAAACCAACGACCCGAGTACTGCCAGGTGGAAGTACTAACCATTTAGCCCCTGTGCTGCCCAATAAAGTAGTTATATTATGTTAAAGTGTAATTATACTTTTAAAATCGTGTAAAGCATGATTGGACGTCATGACTCCTAGATTGTAAGCTCCAAGGAGCAGATCCCTCCTAACCCTCTTGTATTGAACTGTATTTTTGCTGTATTGTCTCTCGTTATATTGTAAAGCGCTGAGCAAACTGTTGGCGCCATAAATCCTGTATAATAATAATAATAATAATGACTTTGGTTAGGTTCACATTTGCACATTGCAGGAATGCACACAAAAAAATTGTGCACCTTCCCACAGTGATCACTAAAAGCGCATTCCCAATTGTGAGTTAAAGTGCACAGCGATGCCATTATTATACAGTATTTATATAGCACCAGAAAGGTTTGCTCAGCGCTGTACATTATAGTGGGGGGGACAGAACATGAGACAATACAGTAACAATACAATACATGAGGGGTTCGAGGGCCCTGCTCCTTGGAGCTTACAATCTAGGAGGGAGGGGAAGGTGGTACAGGAGGAAGTGGCTTTGGGGGATGGAGTGGTAGGAGGACTGGAGGAGATCGGCTGTTAGGTGAGGGTGGGGTAGGCCTCCCTGAAGAGATGGGTTTTTAGGGTGCGCCTAAAGGTGAGAAGGGTAGGTGACAGTCTGATGGATTGGGGTAGTGAGTTCCAGAGGATGGGGGAAGTCCTGGAGAAGTCCTGCAGTCGGGCGTGGGAGGTGGAGACCAGGGAGCCAAAAAGTAGGAGGTCCTGTGAGGAGCGAAGATTACAGGTTGGGTGGTATTTGGGTATCAGGTCAGTGAGGTAGTTTGGGGCGGCGTTGTGAATGGCTTTGTATGTCTGTGTTAGTAGTTTGAATTTAATGCGTTGGACATCGGGAGCCAGTGGAGGGCATGACAGAGGGGGGTGGAGGACACTATGTGGAGGCCAGTGGAGGGAATGACAGAGGGGGGTGGAGGACACTGAGTGGAGGCCAATGGAGGGAATGACAGAGGGGGGTGGAGGACACTGAGTGGAGGCTAGTGCAGGGAATGACAGAGGGGGGTGGAGGACACTGAGTGGAGGCTAGTGCAGGGAATGACAGAGGGGGGTGGAGGACACTGAGTGGAGGCTAGTGCAGGGAATGACAGAGGGGGGTGGAGCCAGTGGAGGGAATGACAGAGGGGGGTGGAGGACACTGAGTGGAGGCCAGTGCAGGGAATGACAGAGGGGGGTGGAGGACACTATGTGGAGGCCAATGGAGGGAATGACAGAGGGGGGTGGAGGACACTGAGTGGAGGCTAGTGCAGGGAATGACAGAGGGGGGTGGAGCCAGTGGAGGGAATGACAGAGGGGGGTGGAGGACACTGAGTGGAGGCCAGTGCAGGGAATGACAGAGGGGGGTGGCGGATACGGAGCGGTTGGTAAGGTGGATGAGTCTGGCCGCTGAGTTCAGGATAGACTGGAGCGGGGATAGCCTGTGATGAGGTAGGCCGGTGAGGAGGGAGTTGCAGTAGTCCAGACGTGAGATGATGAGGGAGTGAACGAGTTGTTTAGTGGTGTCTGGGGTTAGGAACGAATGTATTTTGGAGATGTTGCGGAGGTGGAGCCTGCATGGGTTTGCCAGCGATTGGGCATGGGGTTGGAAGGACAGGTTTGAGTCTACAGTGACATCTAGGACTTTGGCTTGTGGGGTGGGACTGATGGTGGCGTTGTTGGTCGTGATGGAGAAGGGGGCGGGGGCGCAGGCTGGGGGAAGATGCCATTAATGCTTACTGGTCCCCGAATGCATCTTGCCAAATACATGTGAAAATGAATAACAAAACAAAGTATTGTGCGCTTTTGTACAGCATGGGAAAAAAGGGTCATGCACTTCTCTTGTGCAATTTTCGCACATAGGGCAGCCGGCCTCTTGAAATGAATTGGCTACCCTAAACGCAGGACACAAAATCACAACTGCATAGGTGTGAATGAAGCCTAAGCACTTTGTGCTCATAACACATCAAGGCTCTTCATCTTCAATACCTGCCTCCATTGGGCAGCTGTTTGTACAAATAAACTGTGGCCTAGCAGCGTGCAGTGTGAACCCGATTTCATTAATTTGTGGCTTTTTTTTTTGTTCTTTGTTGCATCTCCTGCAATCTGCTTTCCAGCAACTGGTGGATTTTCTAATGGTGACAACAGTAGACCATTTGTGTGGAAATGGATGTTACATAGTTAGTCTGTCTGAAAAAACACAAAAGTCCATCCAGTTCAACCATAAAAAAAGTTATAATCTTACACCCACAGGTGATCCAGAGGAAGGCAACCCCCCCCCCCCCCCCCAGCAAAGCATGATCCACTTTGCTCCTGCTGGGAAAAAAATTCCTTCCTGATCCCCCGAGAGGCAATCGGATGTTCCCTGGATCAGGGGCGGACTGACCATTTGGAAACTGGGGCACTGCCCGAGGGCCCAGGGTCAGTAGGGGGCCCCACGAGATGCCCCTGGTAACTTTTTGATAGGCTTTTTTGAGTTTGGGCAAGGACACAAGGCCCCTTGATCCCCTATTGCCCGGGGGCCCCATGAGTTGTCAGTCCGCCCCTGCCCTGGATCAACTTTACCTATAAATGTTAGTATCCAGTTATATTCTGTGTATTTAAGAAAGAATCCAGGCCTTTTTGGAAGCATGTATGTAGTCTGAAATGGGGAAAGTGTGTGACAAGGTGACAACACCAGTGGCAAATTTACCACAAGGCAAACGAGGCATTTGCCTAGAGCTGCATTTTTCAGGGGGGCAGCACCGCCCTCCTGAAAGAAGAGACAGAAGAAGGGACACATGCGGTTAGGGGACCAGATGGGATCTGAGAGAGGCTGCGGACTGTTTGACTCTCGTTCCCACGGATGTCCAGAGCTGTAAAGGTGAGTGTCTTTCTCTCTCTCTCGCTGGAAGGGGAGTGGTCGGTGTATGGGGGTGATGGTAGTGGAAGGCTCTTTCGGGTTCAGGGGTGTTGTTGGTCAATGTCAGACTCTGTCCGGGGGGGTGAATATTGTGTTGCCTAGGGCAGCACAAATCCTAAATACACCACTGGTCAACACCGAAGAGGAATTGGGAGATGGGAACAGTGAGTTGTCATCCTATCGCAGGAAGTGCCTGGACACGGTCCTTCATGGATGAATTACCAGGAGTTATTTTAAGGAAAGCTGACGATTTACAAATATCTAAATGCTAAAATAACTGTAACGTGGTGAAGCACATAAGATTTTAGTGATTGGGTTTGCATGCACTTTAGGGGTCTTAGTCTACATATGAAAAATGCAAATGCTGTTATGGGAAGCTTGGTACCTCTACAACCTTTGGCTGTCTTTCCTAAAGAGCTGCAGAAATGGAAATTAAAAAATGATCTATTCTTGCCAATATATGCACATGTAGAACCATGACATGTCCTCTTTTTCTTCTATGTGTAGCACTACCCCCTAAGGAGTTGCTGAGCTTTGGGTCCCCCTATAGTCCTTCCCAGCCAGGCAGCATGCATTTTCTTCCACACTTGCACCACTGGAAACAGTAAACAGCCCTTGATCTTGTTTTTTTTTTAGTTTTATTAAGGGGTATTGGTGGGGTTGAGGGGTGTATGGGACTCCCAAGGAACTGTGAACTTGAGGACAAATCTCTTTAGCAACTATGTACGGATATGGACAAAAAAGAATGAATGTCTCTCCTTTGAAAAGCTCTACAACCCTTCTGGTGTACCTCCTCAGACCCCAGATGAATCCTCCTGTTCACCCAGCTGCCTGAGTGAATCCCTGAGCAAGGGGACCCAGAAAATGCCACTGTAGTAGAGGAGCCCCAGACGAGAACTAGTTGGGTTTGCCACTTGACTGCCTTCTCCCTTTATGAGGCCCAGGGGGTGCAGGATTATGCAGATCAGCCCCTCCTCATCCCCACCCACTGCCTTCTAGAAACTTTTCAAGCTTCTAGAGTAGGGGGAGGTATCAGGGAACTGATCTGCAGAGGCCTCAGCCCTGACCTAAAGTTACTTGGCTGACTCATCCCAGGCTACGGACCAGCCTCTAAGTAAAAACCTAGCTAGCGCCCCCTGTCTAACTAGAGGGGTGCTACATATGATTTACGTGCACGGGGGGTATATGTTGGGGAGGGTAATTGTATTGTTCATTGTACAGAATTTTTGTAACACAAAAAATAAATCTTGATTTAAAAAACAAAAAGGAAGCAATAAAATCCCTAAATACAACTAGTTTTCATTGCCATGGCTGACCTTACCCTTATTAATTTAATCTTTGCTGGATATTTTAATGTGTTCCAGGTAACCGGGGAATAAAGAACCTTCTTGTCCAAGATGAGCTGCTGAAATCTTGTTTATCTCTATCTCATGCCAAATCCATCCTGATAACCACCGGCTTCCCCACCCACTTCCAGCACCAACCTCCAGAGGAAACGGATGGACCACCCGGGGCAGTCGCCATGGCGGCCATGCTGCAGGCTCTGGGGAAGAAGGTTGCCATAGTGACAGATGAACGTGCCATTGATATGAACAGGAGCATCCTTGAGAAGGCAGTAGAGCAAGGTCAATTCCTGCTTTTCTCCAATCAGTCACTTATATGATATAGTTTTAGGGCTCGTTCACACGCGTGTCGATTATGAAGCATGAAGCAATGCTCATTAACAAACCTATAACATTTGTGATGTGTTTTTGCGCGATAAATGCCCATGGAAGTGTTGCTTTTCTAGTAGAAGGTGCTTAAAAGGGAAGTGATGTCCCGGCTCGTTTGGTGCAGGCGAACTCTGCCTGCAGTGATCGATGCTTTTGGGGTTGTGGTCATCGTGGAGATGTGTTGCATATATGATGGTCATGCCAGAAACTGTTTGGCCTCCTTTTCACCTTGTTCCATCCCTCCATACGCTGGGATGCTTGGTACGCTTTGCTTCATTGTCCCATACTTGGCCTGTTGGCCCAACAGCAGAAGTTGGCTTCCTATTTGTTCTTGTTGGCGACTAGAACAATTGCTCAGGCCTGGAATAGCCCGTCTGTCCCTCTTCAGGGAGTGCGGGACCGTATGACCACTCTGATGCTCAATGAAAAGATGTCAAGTATCTGTAATGACTCCCAACGGAAATTTCTGAAAATATGGGAGCCGTGGTTGACATGTCTTTCCGCGTGGGAAAAACATCTGTCAGCCACAGCTCCCATAATTTCAAAAATTTCCCGGCTAGTCTGGGTTTGTGATGTTCATTAACGCTCATTAACGAACCTATAGCATTTATGACGTGTTTTTTGCTCGATAAATGCCTGTGAAAGTGTTGCTTTTCTACTGGAAGGTGCTTAAAAGGGAAGTGATGTCCCTGCTCTTTTGGCCCTGGTGAACCCTGCCTGCAGTGATCGATGCTTTCGGGTTTGTGGTCATCATGTAGATGTGTTGCATATATGGTGGTCATGCCAGAAACGGATTCTTTTTTGGTCTCGTGTGTTTGGCCTCCTTTTCACCTTGTTCCATCTCTCCATACACCGGGATGGTCAGTACGCTTTGCTTCATTGTCCCATACCGGGCCTGTTGGCCCAACAGCAGAAGTTGGCTTCCTATTTGTTCTTGTCGGCAACTAGAACAATTGCTCAGGCATGGAAAAGCCTGTCTGTCCCTCTTCAGGGGGTGCGGGACCGTATGACCACTCTGATGCTTAATGAAAAGATGTTGAGTATCTATAACGACTCCCAACGGAAATTTTTGAAAATATGGGAGCCGTGGTTGACGCATGCTTTTCCCACGCCCCCCCCGGCTAGTCTGGGTTTGTGATGTTCAAACGTGTGGCAATTATGAAGAATGAAGCAACGCTCATTAACGAACCTATAACATTTATGACATGTTTTTTGCTTGATAAATGCCCGTGGAAGTGTTGCTTTTCTAGTGGAAGGTGCTTAAAAGGGAAGTGATGTCTCGGCTCGTTTGGGCCAGGCAAACCCCGCCTGCAGTGATCGATGCTTTTGGGGTTGTGGTCATTGTGTAGATGTGTTGCATATATGGTGGTCATGCCAGAAACAGATTATTTTTTGGTCTTGTGTGTTTGGCTTCCTTTTCACCTTGTTCCATCTCTCCATACACCGAGATGGTCAGTACGCTTTGCTTCATTGTCCCATACCGGGCCTGTTGGCCCAACAGCAGAAGTTGGCTGCCTATTTGTTCTTGTCGGCAACTAGAACAATTGCTCAGGTATGGAAAAGCCTGCCTGTCCCTCTTCAGGGGGTGCAAGACTGTATGGCCACTCTGATGCTTAATGAAAAGATGTCGAGTATCTGTAACGACTCCCAACGTAAATTTTTGAAAATATGGGAGCCGTGGTTGACATATGTCTGTCCCACGCTCCCTCCGGCTAGTCTGGGTTTGTGATGTTCAAACGTGTGTCGATTATGAAGAATGAAGCAACGCTCATTAACGAACCTATAACATTTATGATATGTTTTTTGCTTGATAAATGCCCATGGAAGTGTTGCTTTTCTAGTGGAAGGTGCTTAAAAGGGAACTGATGTCTCGGCTCGTTTGGCCCAGGCATGCAGTGTTCATTACTTTTGGGGTTGTGGTCATCATGGAGATGTGTTGCATATATGGTTGTCATGCCAGAAACTGATTGGTGTTTGGCCTCCTTTTCACCTTGTTCCATCTCTCCCTACGCCGGGATGCTCGGTGCGCTTTGCTTCATTGTCCAATACCGGGCCTGTTGGCTCACTAGCAGAAGTTGGCTTCCTATTTGTTCTTGCCGGCAACTAGAACAATTGCTTAGGCATGGGGGGGTGCAAGGGGGGTGCAAGACCATATGACCACTCTGATGCTTAATGAAAAGATGTCAAGTATCTGTAACGACTCCCAACTTAAATTTTTGAAAATATGGGAGCCGTGGTTGACATATGCTTTTCCCTTGCTCCCCCCAGCTAGTCTGGGTTTGTGATGTTCACACGTGTGTCGATTATGAAGAATGAAGCAACGCTCATTAATAAACCTATAGCATTTATGACACTTACACTTACAAACCCCAGTGGATAAAAACAGCGATCTTCTGATCGTGCCACATCTAAGATGGCCATCGTCCGGCCGCACAAGAGTGGCGACATACACCCTGACTCCTCCCGATGCGTTTCGTCAAATGTAACGTCATCAGGGGTTCATATATTCTGGATTTTTTTTTCATTAAAAATGTTAGTAAATGTACCTATAAAATATATATATTTAAATACTGTATATATTATTTGTATTTATTTCTGAACAGGAGTGCTGAAAACACCCGTGCCTTTGTTATCTTACAAAGAGGATGCTGCTTTGTTCCTGTGTGAGAGCGGAGACCCGGCCTCGCCCAGGTTAGAAATCCTGGCAGAGATGTCCTGTAAAGGTGAACTAACACTTTTAGCGGCTGTTGAAAAGTATACGATTTCCTTCTCAGGTTTGACCACTTGGTAGCCATAGAACGAGCTGGACGGGCCAAGGATGGTAATTATTACAATGCCAGGAAAATAAACATCAAACACTTGGTGGATCCCATTGATGACTTATTTGAGGCGGCACAGAATATCCGCGGTATATCGACGACTGGTATGTATGTGGAAATTTCTGAATGTAGCTGCGCCGCCTTCCTGGAATGTCCCAGCAGTCATCTGGTGTCATTATTTATTCGTCAGGGATCGGCGATGGAGGGAATGAACTTGGTACCGGCAAGGTGAAAGAACTGGTGAAAAAGCATATTCCAAATGGTGACACCATTGCCTGTGACGTGGCTGCTGACTTCACAGTTATCGCTGGTATGTATTTAAAGGTAATCCATGGTCACGGCATACACTTTCATTTTATGACACCAACATTGCAATGACTATGCAAACAATATGTATTTTTGAGAATCCAATACAGGTGTATTTCAGTGTATGAACACCTAACGTAATTTTCGGTTTACGAATGAAAATCCATTGAAAGTAATGCCTCGGTTTACAAATTTTTTACAAATTTTTTTCGCAATACGAAGTGTATGTCGGTGCTGATTTTTAAAAGCAATTGCCGGCTTTTTTTTCTTCACTATAGATCACAAGATTAACTGTCACTTTCCCTGAAGTTACAGGAAACTTTGTTTCTTTTAAGACACTAAAAGGAACCATTTGTTTCTTTTAACTTGGGGAAATAAACTAAAAGAAAACTTTCTCTCTTTTAGCTGGGGGGAAGTGACAGCTGAATTTCTGAGCTTTAGTGAAGGAAAAAAAAGCGAAAATTACATTTACAAACCAGCACCATAATAAATAAAAAAATGGCATGGGGTCCCCCCTCCCATCCATACCAAGCCATTCGGGTCGGGGAACTCCCTCGCCAAAATGTAAAAATAAATGGCGTGGGGGTCCCCCCTCAAAATCCATATCAAACCTTTATCCGAGCATGCAGCCTGCCAGGTCTGGAAAGGAGGGGGGGAGGACGAGTGAGCGCCCCTCCCCTCCTGAACCATACCAGGACAAATGCCCTCAATATATAAGGGATGGGGCCACCCAGGGACATCATGCATGTGACCCCACCCCAGGTGACATCAATTACAGTGATGTTTCATTCAGCTTGCACAGCTGATTCTGTTTTAGGGCCCCATGTAACTGCAGCTGATAATCTGACTTTTAGGATCTGTTCAGCGTTTTTTCAGCAGCCCCTGAACTCTCCCTAATGTTCTCCTATGTGTCCATGTACACATCTTCTTTTACAGTCATTTACAGGCAGCTGAGTTTACAGTTGTTTTTTTGAATGCAACAAACTTGTGTTCAGACATCGATTTTATCAGCGTTTCAAACGCAAAACGCTTGTAAACATGGCTAAACGCAGCAAATCGCATTTATAAACGCTTTCATTTGAATTTTTTTTTTACTCTTCCAGTTCCCGATACTGTCCAGAGCCTTTTTTCATCATGAAAAATGCATGCAAAGCATTTTCAAGGTGCTCAAATGGACAAAACACTGAACACAGGATGTTCCTACCAAGCTTGTCACACATTGAAATGACCAATTCACACCTCAGACCTCTCCCACCCTTGGAAACAAAAGATATGTTAATGACCATTCACACCTCAGACCTCTCCCACCCTTGGAAACAAAAGATATGTTAATGACCATTCACACCTTAGACCTCTCCCACCCTTGGAAACAAAAGATATGTTAATGACCATTCACACCTCAAATTCCTCATGAAGCCCTTCTGCCAGGTGGCCATAATGACTCCCTCCACCAGACACCTTTCCCAACCTTGGAAACAAAAGAAATGTTAATGAGCAACTCACACCTAAGCTAATCTCAACACATACTGCCATCTCTGCTTCTACTCTCTGTCTTTCTCGGAAACACTCTGAAATAGTTAATAATTTACCACTTTTCAGTGCATTCTGGGCATTTGGGAGGTTCTCCTGTGCTTATCTTTAAAAAACACTTCTAAATACAAACTCACATAAATGCGTTATGCAAACGCAGCTAAACAGACATTTTTTACCTACGTTTTCCAGCAGTCCGTTTCCATCGTTCAGAAGTGTCCCGTGTACATGGGGCCTTATAGTGTGCTGCGATATTCCATGTGATACTGTGTGCTTTACTGCTGCACACACCAGGTGTATGTGCATTGCTTTTAATTTGATTGGCAGCCAAATGCACACGCACCCAAAATTCCAAAGGAATGGGCTGACATTTAGTGTCGTTCAACACACGATAAAGCACATTTGGGTACATGATTTACTGGGGTGCACTACAGTGTAACCCCTGGTTCACACCCATGCGGCCGTGCGGGCCGCGTTTTGCTCGGGCACGAGAGCCCATTCATTTGAATGGACTCCCGTGCCCCGGGACATGCAGGGAAGAAGTCCCTGCACTTCTTTGGAAAACGCAGCCCCCACGGGAACCTCGGTTCTCAGTACGGTTGCGTTTCCCAGTGCGGGTGGCGGGCCATTAGAACTAATGACACCCGCCTGCGGGTCCACACTCCTCCGTGCGGGTGGTGCGGCTGCATGGATTTTCATGCGGATCCGCAGCGGCACCACCCGCACAGATGTCAACCGGGGGGGGGGGGGTAAATGGGCCCTATAGTGTTGTCTTACTTATACATTGTATCCATTTAGAGAGAAGGATAATACTGACCTGACTGTTGTGTCTCCTAGGTGTGTCTAACTGGGGGGGTTATGCCGTATCCTGCGCCTTGTATCTCCTAAATACCTGTGAGATTCATGAGCGATACCTGAGAAGAGCCGTTGGATTCCCCAGATTGTCAGAGCGGGAGAGCTGGGTGTCCTCATTGCCTTCTGTCAGCAAGGTGAGAGTTTCACCCACCGAGTCCTGCAAACCTGGCTGGCTGTTATACTGGCGTATATAAATGTAACCATATATCATATAGAGACACAACATACAAACCTTTCCCATATCTGTGACGCTGCATACTATGTTATAGATTCCACGCCAACATTTAAAGTGTTACTAAACCCACAACAGTACAATCAGTCTGTAGGTGCAGGAAAGCATGATTGTTATACTCACTGTGGAACCTAAGGGGTTAATCCTCTGCATTGTGTAAAAAGGATGTTTGATCCTGTCTTCTCTGATCCTCCCCTTCTTCTACTGTCCCCATTTCATTTCCTGATAGAACACAGCCTCAGGGACACTCTGCACATGCTCATTTTGGTGTGCATTGCTAGAGAGTTTTTCTTTTTCATGTGAGTGCATGTGATCAGCACAGGGCCAATCAGCACTTTGCAGACAGAGGGGCCAGGGGTTATGCAATCTCATAGGGCAGTGAGAGGAGAATGAAAACTCCTCCTACAAGCTTTAACCAGTGCTCGGTTGGACACTGATAGAAGTCACAAGACTGCTATATACTGCTGATGAGAAAAGGTGTTTAGCAGTTTATATTTACTAAAATAATTGCATTTCCATGTTCTGTGTACTGTGAGAGAGCGGATATAGTGAATGTGGGGTCCGGGGAGAGCGGATATAGTGAATGTGGGGTCTGGGGAGAACAGATATAGTGAATGTAGGGTCCGGGGAGAGCGGATATAGTGAATGCGGGGTCCGGGGAGAGCGGATATAGTGAATGCGGGGTCCGGGGAGAGCGGATATAGTGAATGCGGGGTCCGGGGAGAGCGGATATAGTGAATGCGGGGTCCGGGGAGAGCGGATATAGTGACTGTAGGGTCTGGGGAGAGCAGATACAGTGAATGCGGGGTCCGGGGAGAGCGGATATAGTGAATGCGGGGTCCGGGGAGAGCAGATATAGTGAATGCAGGGTCCGGGGAGAGCGGATATAGTGAGTGCGGGGTCCGGGGAGAGCGGATATAGTGAATGAGTGGATATAGTGAATGCAGGGTCCGGGGAGAGCGGATATAGTGAATGCTGGGTGCGGGGAGAGCAGATATAGTGAATGCGGGGTCCGGGGAGAGCAGATATAGTGAATGCAGGGTCCGGGGAGAGCGGATATAGTGAATGCGGGGTCCAAGGAGACCATATATAGTGAATGCAGGGACCGGGGAGAGCAGATATAGTGAATGCGGGGTCCGGGGAGAGCGGATATAGTGAATGTGGGGTCTGGGGAGAACAGATATAGTGAATGTAGGGTCCGGGGAGAGCGGATATAGTGAATGCGGGGTCCGGGGAGAGCGGATATAGTGAATGCGGGGTCCGGGGAGAGCGGATATAGTAACTGTAGGGTCTGGCGAGAGCAGATACAGTGAATGCGGGGTCCGGGGAGAGCGGATATAGTGAATGCGGGGTCCAGGGAGAGCGGATATAGTGAGTGCGGGGTCCGGGGAGAGTGGATATAGTGAATGAGTGGATATAGTGAATGCAGGGTCCGGGGAGAGCGGATATAGTGAATGCGGGGTCCGGGGAGAGCGGATATAGTGAGTGCGGGGTCCGGGGAGAGCGGATATAGTGAATGAGTGGATATAGTGAATGCAGGGTCCGGGGAGAGCGGATATAGTGAATGCGGGGTCCAGGGAGAGCGGATATAGTGAATGCGGGGTCCGGGGAGAGCAGATATAGTGAATGCTGGGTGCGGGGAGAGCAGATATAGTGAATGCGGGGTCCAGGGAGAGCAGATATAGTGAATGCAGGGTCCGGGGAGAGCGGATATAGTGAATGCGGGGTCCGGGGAGAGCGGATATAGTGAATGCGGGGTCCGGGGAGAGCGGATATAGTGAATGCGGGGTCCGGGGAGAGCGGATATAGTGACTGTAGGGTCTGGGGAGAGCAGATACAGTGAATGCGGGGTCCGGGGAGAGCAGATATAGTGAATGCAGGGTCCGGGGAGAGCGGATATAGTGAGTGCGGGGTCCGGGGAGAGCGGATATAGTGAATGAGTGGATATAGTGAATGCAGGGTCCGGGGAGAGCGGATATAGTGAATGCTGGGTGCGGGGAGAGCAGATATAGTGAATGCGGGGTCCGGGGAGAGCAGATATAGTGAATGCAGGGTCCGGGGAGAGCGGATATAGTGAATGCGGGGTCCAAGGAGACCATATATAGTGAATGCAGGGACCGGGGAGAGCAGATATAGTGAATGCAGGGACCGGGGAGAGCGGATATAGTGAATGTGGGGTCTGGGGAGAACAGATATAGTGAATGTAGGGTCCGGGGAGAGCGGATATAGTGAATGCGGGGTCCGGGGAGAGCGGATATAGTGAATGCGGGGTCCGGGGAGAGCGGATATAGTGACTGTAGGGTCTGGCGAGAGCAGATACAGTGAATGCGGGGTCCGGGGAGAGCGGATATAGTGAATGCGGGGTCCGGGGAGAGCGGATATAGTGAGTGCGGGGTCCGGGGAGAGTGGATATAGTGAATGAGTGGATATAGTGAATGCAGGGTCCGGGGAGAGCGGATATAGTGAATGCGGGGTCCGGGGAGAGCGGATATAGTGAGTGCGGGGTCCGGGGAGAGCGGATATAGTGAATGACTGGATATAGTGAATGCAGGGTCCGGGGAGAGCGGATATAGTGAATGCGGGGTCCAGGGAGAGCGGATATAGTGAATGCGGGGTCCGGGGAGAGCAGATATAGTGAATGCTGGGTGCGGGGAGAGCAGATATAGTGAATGCGGGGTCCAGGGAGAGCAGATATAGTGAATGCAGGGTCCGGGGAGAGCGGATATAGTGAATGCGGGGCCCAAGGAGACCATATATAGTGAATGCGGGGTCCGGGGAGAGCGGTTATAGTGAATGCGGGGTCCGGGGAGAGCGGTTATAGTGAATGCGGGGTCCGGGGAGAGCGGATATAGTGAATGCGGGGTCCGGGGAGAGCGGATACAGTGAATGTGGGGTCTGGGGAGAGCGGATATAGTGAATGCGGGGTCCGAGGAGAGCGGATATAGTGAATGCGGGGTCCAGGGAGAGAGGATATAGTGAATGCGGGGTCCGAGGAGAGCGGTTATAGTGAATGCAGGGTCGGGGGAGAGCGGATATAGTGAATGTGGGTCCGGGGAGAGAGTGAATGTGGGGTCTGGTGAGAGAGGATATAGTGAATGCAGGGTCCGGGGAGAGCAGATATTGTGAATGAAGGGTCCGGGGAGAGCGGATATAGTGAATGCGGGGTCCGGGGAGACCGGATATAGTGAATGCGGGGTCCGGGGAGAGCGGATATAGTTAATGCACGGTCCGGGGAGAGCAGATATAGTGAATGTGGGGTCCGGGGAGAGCAGATATAGTGAATGCGGGGTCCGGGGAGACCAGATATAGTGAATGCGGGGTCCGGGGAGAGCGGACATAGTGAATCCGGGGTCCGGGGAGAGCGGATACAGTTAATGCACGGTCCGGGGAGAGCAGATATAGTGAATGCAGGGTCCGGGGAGAGTGGATATAGTGACTGCGGGGTCCGGGGAGAGCGGATATAGTGAATGCGGGGTCCGGGGAGAGCGGATATGTTGAATGTGGGGTCCGAGGAGAGTGGATATAGTGAATGCGGGGTCCGGGGAGACCAGATATAGTGAATGCAGGGTTTAGTAACACTTTAAAGTTGATGTAAACCCTTACATATAACTTAGTGAAGTGAAGAGATGAAACAATTCCTCCTACATAAGTTGTACCTGTTTATCTGCAGTATTCTCTTCTCTAGATCCATGCAAAGTGCTGAATTTATAAAGCTTGTCTGAAGAAACGGGATGGAGAGCTGCAATTACACACTGCAGAGTTCAGTGAGGAGAGTTCTGAGAGCTGATTGGAGGGAAGAGACACCCCCCCTTCACACAGCTCACAGGAACACAGCTGAGGCTGTCAATCACAGGCTGTGTAGTGGAACTCCCTCCCCTGTCACCATATTTCTTATGGTGTCAGGAAAACTTGTTAGAAGTGATTTATGCTGATAGCAGAGGAATGAAGCAGCAGACAGAAATTACACTTAATGCTCTTAATTGAGACACATACACTCTATAGAGGGATATGCTTTGTTCATATTTCATGTCTGAGGTTCACAACCACTTTAGTTTGAAAAAGCAATCCTGGAGAGCCACGCTTAGGTCACAGCAACAGGTTTACGTTAATCTGCTTCTCTCCAGCAGCAAAACGTTCCTTTTCATTGCTCCCTCCGCCACTCTGATCAGCTGCAAGAAGCAGGAGAAGCCGCCCTGAGTAAGGATTGAGTCGCTCACGTTTCACTCAAGAGTTATGTCAGCTGTGTGACAGCATAAAAATAGTGTCCCGAAAGCCGCACTCCAAGCAGTCCCTAGCATCAGAGAGATGACAGAAGCCTCAGTTTATTTCCATCCCCGCCACACATTCGACGCGTTTCATCTCCTCGACCAAGCCCAGGGTGAAACGCGTCGTAAGTGTAGCCTGGGACAGAGATAAACCGAGGCTGCTGTCAACTCTCTGATGCACAGGATTTCTCGGTGTGCGGCTTGCGGGACACTGGTTTTATTCTCCAACTTCGATAGCAGTTCAGACAGACTCTTAGCCCGGCCTGCACCGTGGATGGGAGTCCAGGGGGCGTGGCTACACACTGACCCGAAGTTGTTACTATGTTTCCAGCTATGTGACAATGTTGCTGATTCCTGGTGATTGGCCAGGCACCATCACTGTCTCCTTTGAACCCTGAAGTGTCAGACTTTTTATTGGTGTCTGTTGCTTTGCGGAGGCTATCCCTCCTTCCCCCCACCCTCGGCATCACTGGGAAAGGCTGAGAATGGCATTTCAGCTGAACTACTTTCACCAGCAATCTCTATATATTAGCGTGAAGGATGAATGACATCACTGGCGTCTCTGGCAGCTCAGCTGAGGAGTTGAACTTTAGGTGGGGATTTCACTATGGCGGGTCTATGGAGGACATTGAGAGATCAAAGCATGCTCCTTTAACCTTTTCGTGCTGGTGCCTCCCGGCCCTTTAAGAGGTTTCAGATGCCGGGAGGAGGGCGGGGTTTTAGGGTAATGTGACCGCCGTGATTCGCTGTCACATGATCGGAAAAGGTCCCGATCGCAAGGGGAGATCTGGACCTTTCAGTGAATCACCGACATGTGCTGGGAGCGGGCAGGGCGTGTGTTTTTTAATGGTACACAAATATGCAGCCACTCAGCGTCAAGGCCCAGCCACCGAGAGGCCGCATATTTGCGTACTGTCGAGGTTTAGGGGTTAAAATAGAGTGTGACCTCAAACACTTATGAATTATGAATCCCTTGTTGTCCTAAAAGGTGAAAGAATCATTTTTCCAGAATATGTTTTATGTACTTTTTTTTTATTCTAAAAGGAGGAGAAGCTGCTGGAAATATTGGTCCAACATGGAGTCCGCAGCGGAAAGACGGGAAATTTGGCCATGGAGGTTGATGGACTTCCATTCTTCAACACTCATTCTGACATGATCAAGAGTCTCCTGGATGTTACATTGTAACCAGCAAACTGTCGCCAGATCAGACCCACCTGCACCGCACACCTCCTACCGGGGCTGAGTGTCCATGTACTGTCACCAGATCAGACCCACCTGCACCGCACACCTCATACCGGGGATGATTGTCCCTGTACTGTCACCAGATCAGACCCACCTGCACCGCACACCTCATACCGGGGCTGAGTGTCCATGTACTGTCACCAGATCAGACCCACCTGCACCGCACACCTCATACCGGGGCTGAGTGTCCCTGTATGGCACCAGATCAGACCCACCTGCACCGCACACCTCCTACCGGGGCTGAGTGTCCATGTACTGTCAGCAGATTAGATCCACCTGCACCGCACACCTCCTACTGGGGCTGAGTGTCCCTGTACTGTCACCAGATCAGACCCAGACCCACCTGCACCGCACACCTCCTACCAGGGCTGAGTGTCCATGTACTGTTGCCAGATCAGACCCACCTGCACCGCACACCTCCTACCGGGGCTGAGTGTCCATGTACTGTTGCCAGATCAGACCCACCTGCACCGCACACCTCCTACCGGGGCTGAGTGTCCATGTACTGTCAGCAGATCAGACCCACCTGCACCACACACCTCCTACCGGGGCTGAGTGTCCATGTACTGTCAGCAGATCAGACCCACCTGCACCACACACCTCATACCTGGGCTGAGTGTCCATGTACTGTCAGCAGATCAGAGCCACCTGCACCGCACACCTCATACCTGGGCTAAGTGTCCCTGTACTGTCACCAGGTCAGAGCCACCTGCACCGCACACCTCATACCGGGGCTGAGTGTCCCTGTACTGTCACCAGGTCAGACCCACCTGCACCGCACACCTCATACCTGGGCTAAGTGTCCATGTACTGTCGCCAGATCAGAGCCACCTGCACCGCACACCTCATACCGGGGCTGAGTGTCCCTGTACTGTCACCAGATCAGACTCACCTGCACCGCACACCTCCTACCGGGGCTGAGTGTCCATGTACTGTCAGCAGATCAGACCCACCTGCACCGCACACCTCCTACCGGGGCTGAGTGTCCATGTACTGTCAGCAGATCAGACCCACCTGCACCGCACACCTCCTACCGGGGATGAGTGTCCCTGTACTGTCAGCAGATCAGACCCACCTGCACCGCACACCTCATACTGGGGCTGAGTGTCCCTGTACTGTCACCAGATCAGACTCACCTGCACCGCACACCTCATACCGGGGCTGAGTGTCCATGTACTGTCACCAGATCAGACTCACCTGCACCGCACACCTCATACTGGGGCTGAGTGTCCCTGTACTGTCACCAGGTCAGACCCACCTGCACCGCACACCTCATACTGGGGCCCATTGTTGCTGTACTGTCACCAGGTCAGACCACCAACACTGCACACTCCATGGGACAGTGTATCTGTAATGTCACCTGGTCAACAAATTACAAAGAGGATGCAAAGCCTTGAGCATTACCTTTTTAAAAAATGTATTAAAATATATAGATATCAAAAATATATCCACAAAGGCCGTAAAGCCTGTAGACCTCAAGAGATATACAGACCCCAAAGCTGTCCATACATACAAGGTACGAGTGCTCTGATATAACCCGGTCCCCACTCACTCACAAGCAAGCCGACACGTTTCTAGGGAAAACCCTCTTCCTCAGAGCTTAGTTAGTAGCCAAGCTTTAAAGAAGAGGGTTTCGCCCTAGAAACCTGTCGGTTCATTTGTTTGCTAGTGAGTGGTGTCCAGATCGCAGCAAAGTTCTCATACCTTGTATCCAATGCCAGCGTTGGGGTCTGTGTATCCCTTGAGGTCTACAGCGTTTACAGCCTTTGTGGGTATATTTTTGGCATCTACATATTTGAATAAACTTTTTCATGCACATAGCTTTGCACCCTCTTTGTTGTTATTTGTTGTTTGCTATAGAGATGTCCCTAGTCAGAAGAGGGCTGCAAACCCGAAGCTTTCCTGCTCTTGGAGCGGACTGCTACGAGAGCTTTGGTCCTCCGCTACGAGAACTTTGGTCCTCCGCTACGAGAGCTTTGGTCCTCCGCTACGAGAGCTTTGGTCCTCCGCTACGAGAGCTTTGGTCCTCCGCTACGAGAGCTTTGGTCCTCCGCTACGAGAGCTTTGGTCCTCCGCTACGAGAGCTTTGGTCCTCCGCTACGAGAGCTTTGGTCCTCCGCTACGAGAGCTTTGGTCCTCCGCTACGAGAGCTTTGGTCCTCCGCTACGAGAGCTTTGGTCCTCCGCTACGAGAGCTTTGGTCCTCCGCTACGAGAGCTTTGGTCCTCCGCTACGAGAGCTTTGGTCCTCCGCTACGAGAGCTTTGGTCCTCCGCTACGAGAGCTTTGGTCCTCCGCTACGAGAGCTTTGGTCCTCCGCTACGAGAGCTTTGGTCCTCCGCTACGAGAGCTTTGGTCCTCCGATACGAGAGCTTTGGTCCTCCGATACGAGAGCTTTGGTCCTCCGCTACGAGAGCTTTGGTCCTCCGCTACGAGAGCTTTGGTCCTCCGCTACGAGAACTTTGGTCCTCCACTACGAGAACTTTGGTCCTCCGGCTGAGTACTTTCACTATGACACTTTAGCACTGATGTGTTGGTCACCAGGTCTCACCCACCTGCATACCTCATATTTGGTCCAGTGTCTCTGTACTATCAGACGCACCTGCGTATGCTGAGGACTGCCGCCCTCATGGCACTCTCCATTACATGGAATCAGTTATATGGGATTGAAGCCACATTATCACAGGGCTGGCTAAGCACTATTGCAATTGTTTTAACTCAACATTCCTACAGTCCTCTCTGAATAATCGGCAGGAAAAAATAAATAAATCAGAGGATTTGGTGCCTTTTATTGATTCTGCAACTCTGGAACACAAATCTGAATGGAGTCGGGAGCTCTGCACATTGCTGGGAGCTCCGATGGTTCCCTCAATGTACAATTACAAGGTAACATGATTGTGGACATTAGCAGACTTGGTGCAAACGTGGAACTTTATCCTGTTGTCAAATGACACTCAACTCCACTGAGCTGAATTGAAATTTTGTCCATGAAAACTATGGGGAGGGGGGGGGACAACAACTTCTGCTTCCGATCTCCCCGGCGATTCTGTCAATTTCAGGCGCACCCCCCTACTCCCCAAAGGTGCCAATCCTTAACAGGGAGCGGCGGGGGGACCAGTCCTTACAGTGGAACTTTCCCTTTTGGGTGGAGCTCCACTTATAGGCAGGTGTAACATGGTGCAAAAGGTGGAGTCAGTGTGTAAGGCAGCCCAATGGACTGGCATCGCTCGTCCCAAAAAGAAAAATCAGAAGTGTTGCAAAATTTTGAATGCAAAGTGCGTTGGGGTGGAATGTACTGCGCACGTTTCCGCAACACGTAGAGGTAACCCGGCCCCCGGTGATCCGCTTGTCCTATGGCACGCCAAAGTATAGAGTCGCATTTCTGTTTCTGGCCAATAGGTGCTGCTGTAACATTAGATGTGGATGCAGACAGAGATTACTACCTAATCCCCATGGCATGTACACAGGCAAAAAAATGCTTTGTGATCCGGAGGAAATGTCTGGATTTTGGTATGAATGGATGTTTGTTTGTTTATTTCAGGTACTTATATAGCGCCTTTAATTTACGCAGCGCTCTACATATATATTGTACATTCGCATCAGTCCCCGCCCCCGAGGAATGTACAATCTAAGGTCCCTAACTCACATTCATACATACACATACTAGGGACAATTTAGACAGGATCCAATTAACCTACCAGCATGTCTTTGGAGTGTTGGAGGAAACCGGAGTACCCGGAGGAAACCCACGCAGGCACAGGGAGAACATGCAAACTCCATGTTGAAAATTATATTTGCTCTGCATTAAAGTCAATATTTTTTGACGCTCCTATGTGTGAATCGGCTTTAATGAACCAGCTACATCATCTACCCCATCCCTTCCCATCCAGTCCAGCAATAAATGACTGCTGTGTAACCACGGCTCCCTTTTCACAGGCGTTATCCGTTTATGCAAACGAAAAATTAGTTTGTTTATTTCCATTTACATGGTTTTTTTTTTTTCACCCGTTTACATCTGTTTTTCATCTGTTTAAGGGCCGGTTCACACTTCATTCATTTCAGTTGCTTTTTTTCTACATTCAAAATGCACAGAAAGTCGGTGATATGGTTGTCAATGTCATCGTTTACATCAGCGCTTGGAGTTCCAGTGCGTTCCAGTTGCAGGAAAAAAAATTAGAACATGGGTGCGTTTTTCCTGCACAGAACTGCAATGGAATGCGGTCAAATGTATAAAAAAACGCACTGGAATGGACCAAAAACGCACATGCGGAAATGCATCTGGACTGCATTTCTATGGTGGGAACCAGCCCATAGGCTCCGTTCACATATATGCATTTTGTGTTTTTGTTTTGCATTTTTCTACTTGTGTTTTTGCTGCATTTTTTCTGCGTTTTCGCGTTTCTGTTGTTTTTTTTCTGCATCCAAAATGCACAGAAAGTAGGTGATACGGTTGTCAGTGTCATAGTTCACATCAGCGCTTGCAGTTCCGGATCTCTATACAACCAGATCACACAGGAAGTATACGGAATGAAGTCCTTAAAACCATTCACCCACGCAGGGCAAAATTGTGGTCGGGCTCAGGGGCGGACTGACCATTTGGAAACTCGGGCACTGCTCGAGGGCCCGGGGTCAGTAGGGGGCCCCATGAGATGCCCCTGGTACCTTTTTCATAGGCTTATTTGAGTTTGGGTATGGACACATGGGCCCCATGATCCCCTATTGCCCGGGGGCCCCATGAGTTGTCAGTCCGCCCCTGGTCTGGCTTTAATCTCCCCTCCTCTGCAACATTTGCTGATCTTTCCTTCACTCCCCCGACATTCCGCTAAAGATGAATTCCCGGTACGGATATATTTCCATAATTACATTGTTGCAGCTTGGACCGATGTATCTGTGCATATACCATACCTGTGGGGTCCCTCCAGAACAAGGGTCTCCAAGCTACAGCCCCTGGGCCAGACTTGGCTCACTACAAGATTTTACCCGACGCACGGCTAGGGTCAGTGGTATTTCCACAACCACCGCAATCTGCACAGCTTGAGGATTCAGGTCAGCAGAGGCTGCCTGTCTGCTTCAACTTGATGTATGGGGGAACTCTGATGGGGACCCTGACCTAGAAGGGAACTCTGATGTAAGGGGGAACTCTGATGGGGACCCTGACCTAGAAGGGAACTCTGATGTAAGGGGGAACTCTGATGGGGACCCTGACCTAGAAGGGAACTCTGATCTATGGGGGAACTCTGATGGGGACCCTGACCTAGAAGGGAACTCTGATCTATGGGGGAACTCTTATGGGGACCTTGACCTAGAAGGGAACTCTGATGTAAGGGGGAACTCTGATGGGGACCCTGACCTAGAAGAGAACTCTGATGTAAGGGGGAACTCTGATGGGGACACTGACCTAGAAGGGAACTCTGATGTAAAGGGGAACTTTGATGGAGACCCTAATGTGCAAGGGAACTCTCATGGGGACTCTGATGTAAGGGGGAACTCTGATGGGGATCCTGATGTAAGGAGGAATTCTGATGGGGATCCTGATGTAAGGGGGAACTCTGATGGGAATCCTGATGTAAGGAGGAATTCTGATGGGGATCCTGATGTAGAAGGGAACTCTGATGGGGATCCTGATGTAAGGGGGAACTCTGATGAGGACCCTGATGTAGAAGGGAACTCTAATGAGGACTCTGATGTAAGGGCAACCTCTGATGGGGACCCTGAAGTAGAAGGGAACTCTGATGGGGACCCTGATGTAAGGAGCAACTCTGATGAGGACTCTGATGAAAGGGGGAGCTCTTATGGGGACCTTGATCTAGAAGGGAACTCTGATGAAGACTCTGATGTAAGGGGGAATTCTGATTAAGACTCTGACATAAGGGGGAACTCTGATGGGGACCCTGCTGTAGAAGGGAACTCTGATGAAGACTCTGATGTAAGGGGGAATTCTGATGAAGACTCTGACATAAGGGGGAACTCTGATGGGTATTCTGATGTAAGGGGAAACTTTGATGGGGAACCTGATGTAGAGGGGAACTCTGATGAGGACTCTGATGTAAGAGGGAACTCTGATGACTCTGATGTAAGGGGTGACTTTGATGGGGACAATGATGTAAGGAGCAACTCTGATGAGGACTCTGATGTAAGGGGGAACTGTGATGGGGACCCTGATGTAGAAGGGAACTCTGATGAGGACTCTGATGTGAGGGGGAACTCTGATATAAGGGGGAACTTTGATGGGGACCCTGATGTAGAGAGGAACTCTGATGGGGACCCTGATGTAGAAGGGAACTCTGATGAAGACTCTGATGTAAGGGAGAATTCTGATGAGGACTCTGATGTAGAAGGGAACTCGGATGAAGTGTCTGACATAAGGGGGATTCTAATGTAAGGGGGACTTTGATGGGGACCCTGATGTAGAAGAGAACTCTGATGGGGACCCTAATGTAGAAGAGAACTCTGATGGGGACCCTAATGTAGAAGAGAACTCTGATGTAAAGGGGAACTCTGATGGGGAGGATTATGTAAGGGGAACTGTGATAAGGGCACTGATGTTAGGGGAACTATGATGAAGACCCTGATGTCAGGAGAGACTCTGATGTATGTGGGGGCGCTGATGGGGACATAATGTAAGGGGGACTCTGATATGAAGGAGGATTCGTCTATTTATAATACTATGTCTTTGGTCCATGAATATATGTAAAATGTACTGTGTGGCCCTCGTACTGGAAGGTTCCGGAGACCCCTGCTCTGGAAGCTGCGAAGGACTCTAGTAGACATGGCTATTCCGGTGATCTCCACTAATTTCCAGGTCAGAGGGCGTCACTGCTCTTCTCTCTCCACCTCATCCAGTCACAGAACACTTTGCAGTCATTGATAAGAATGTGAAGCGATCTCTGGTGCCTGTGCAGAGACCTCCTGTGTTCACAATGAAGCAGGACAGTCGCTCGGGATGGGACCCGGACAACAGTGGCGGTGACTGTAGTAGCCGTGTTTTCCATGGTGATTCCCAGCTTCTAGAGGGATCCCATTGGACGGTATATACTGTACATCCAGGGGTGGACTGACCATTTGGAAACTGGGGCACTGCCCGAGGGCCCGGGGTCAGTAGGGGGCCCCATGAGATGCCCCTGGTACCTTTTTCATAGGCTTTTTTGAGTTTTGGCAAAGACACAGGGGCCCCATGATCCCCTATTGCCCGGGGCCCCATGAGTTGTCAGTCTGCCCTGTGTACATAGTTACGTTTGTCCAAGCTGAATGAATATATTAATACCTGGAACCCTCATTTCATTCATTCCCCCCCCTGGCTGCCAGTGGTGGCTGAGTATGAGGAAATATGTTGCTGGGGACGTCTGCATTAACCCCCCTGGCGGTATTCCTGAGTGTAGCTCGGGGTAAAGTTTCAGCACCACAAGCGGTAACCCCCCCCCGAGCTACACTCGGGAATACACTGCAGCGTTGCTCCGGGATCTCTTCTTCTCTTACCTTGTCCTGCGCTCCCGCGATGTCCCCCCTGCAGTGTCCCCTGTAATGTCCTCCGGCTGATGCCGGCATCTGTCTTCCGGGGTTCCGTCCCCTGCGACGTCGGGACGTACGGGGGACGGAACTGGCGGGAAATTCAAAAATTTTTAAAAAGTGCCATTCACTAAATACACTAAAATCACATAGTATAACATTCCTGTATCAAACCATTTCACATACATTGTGTCCCGAGTGCTTTGTCCGGCGCCCTGCCTGCATTTTTACCGCCCTTTCTGCCTGGAAACTGAGAAAGGTCCATGGCGTCCAAAAAGTGTCCCTTTAGGTCAGACGTGGTTTTAGACCGGCTAGAGAACAGCGATAGTAAATCAGAACCACTTGCAGAATTGAGTGATAATGATTGGTGGGGGAAATTCCTCATCAGACACTGAAAACGATTCTGCGACTGAGCTCAGCGATGTGCGAACTTGGCGCTCTATTTCACATTTCAGTGTTTTTGGTTTGATTATATTATTGAATTACATTTATTATTATTATATTATTTTTTATGATTATTTATTATATTATAATTTATGATTTCGTGTTTCAAGTTTTATCCTCCCCGGGATGTTTACTAGACTCTTGTTCGGACAGATTTCAGTGAGTTATTCCTAAGAATTACAGCCTACAATAAAAAAAATACATATTTCCATGCAAAACAATGTACCGCTTTGAGCACAGAAATATGGACATTACCAGACCGCTAGGGAGGATAAAGTGAACCTGTTGTTTTGCGGCGATGAGCCAAGTTACAGATTCCCTTTACGTTTTATATAGCTTTATTTCTTTTCGCTGTCTGCACTATTATTATCCAGTGACTGTAGACTTTTAGACTTCCCGGTTCTGCCACAACTAGACTTTACAGCACAACAAACTGTTCTTTTCTGGAAAAAGAAACAAACCACGAGAGTGGAAATCAGCTTTCTGGGAGATATAAATAATGCAGAAGCAGCCACAAATGGTTTCCAGTCTAGTTCTTCCGGCTCTAGATATTAGGAATGTTGTGTATCACCTCAATACGGACGGGAATCCTGCCCGAAATACCGGCATCCCAGACACTGCCATACCTTCTACCCACTGCAGTGATAGTGTGTCTGCTCCCAGAATGCACCTCTTTATAGTCAACTTTTTTTTTTTCAGTTGTGGCGTGCTTTAAAAGTGTGCAAAATCTTGAGGTTCTGCAGTCTACAATGTAAACGTTAAATGTTACTTATCAATGGGAAACCTGAGCCTGGGATGATGAACACAACCACTTCAATGGAAATAACTTCACATCAGAGGTCCTCCCATCACATCAGAGGTCCTCCCATCACATCAGAGGTCCTCCCATCACATCAGAGGTCCTCTCATCACATCAGAGGTCCTCCCATCACATCAGAGGTCCTCTCATCACATCAGAGGTCCCCCATCACATCAGAGATCTCCCCCCCATCATAATCAAAGATTCCTCCATCACATCAGAGTCAGAGACCCCCATTACATCATAGTCCTCCTATATATGAAAGCTCCCCATCACATCAGAGGTCCTCCCATCACATCAGAGGTCCCCTGTCACATCAGAGGTCCTCCCATCACATCAGAGGTCCTCCCATCACATCAGAGGTTCCCCCATCACATCAGAGGTTCCCCCATCACCTCAGAGGTCCTCCCATCACATCAGAGGTCCTCCCATCACATCAGAGGTTTCCCCATCACATCAGAGGTTCCCCCATCACATCAGAGGTCCTCCCATCATATCAGAGGTCCTCCCATCACATCAGAGGTTCCCCATCACATCAGAGGTTCCCCCATCACCTCAGAGGTCCTCCCATCACATCAGAGGTCCTCCCATCACATCAGAGGTTCCCCCATCACATCAGAGGTTCCTCCATCACTACAGAGGTTTTCCCATAACATCAGAGGTCCCCCCATCACACCAGAGGTTTCCTCATCACATCAGAGGTCCTCCAATCACATCAGAGGTTCCTCCATCACAGCAGAGATTCCCCCATCACATCAGAGGTTCCCTCGCCACATCAGAGGTCCCCCCATCATATCAGAGGTTCCTCCATCACATCCGAGGTCCTCCATTACAACAGAGGTCCTACCATCACATCAGAGGTTTCCTTCATCACATCAGAGCCAGAGACCCCCATTGCATCATAGTCCTCCAATATATAAAAGCTTCCCATCACATCAGAGGTCCTCCCATCACATCAGAGGTCCCCCATCACATCAGAGGTTCCTCCATCACTACAGAGGTTTTCCCATAACATCAGAGGTCCCCCCATCACACCAGAGGTTTCCTCATCACATCAGAGGTCCTCCAATCACATCAGAGGTTCCTCCATCACAGCAGAGATTCCCCCATCACATCAGAGGTTCCCTCGCCACATCAGAGGTCCCCCCATCACATCAGAGGTTCCTCCATCACATCAGAGGTCCTCCATTACAACAGAGGTCCTACCATCACATCAGAGGTCCCCCCATCACACCAAAGGTTTCCTTCATCACATCAGAGCCAGAGACCCCCATTGCATCATAGTCCTCCAATATATAAAAGCTTCCCATCACATCAGAGGTCCTCCCATCACATCAGAGGTCCCCCATCACATCAGAGGTTCCCCCATCACATCAGAGGTTCCCCCATCACATCAAAGGTTTCCCCATCACATCAGAGGTTCCCCCAACACATCAGAGGTTCCCCATCACATCAGAGGTCCTCCCATCACATCTGAGGTTCCCCCATCACATCAGAGGTTTCCCCAACACATCAGAGGTTCCCCATCACATCAGAGGTCCTCCCATCACATCTGAGGTTCCCTCATCACATCAGAGGTTCCCCCAACACATCAGAGGTTCCCCATCACATCAGAGGTCCTCCCATCACATCAAAGGTTTCCCCATCACATCAGAGATTCCTCCATCACATCAGAGGTGCACCGCATCAGTGTGAACCCGGGCTTAAATTCACTAAGCATTTCAGTTAAAGAGACCCTGTTGCCAATGTGAAACTCAAAGAAAAGTGGGGGTGCGCATGACTCTCCAACCAGAACAAATAGAAGTCCCCAGCTCAGCCAGATGGTTTAGATTCTGGAGCTCTCAAATTACGGGCCCCTCCCAAGAGGCAGTGGTGACCCAAATTGAATCATCTGGGCATAATTGAGCCAGAAGGTTTTCCAAACAAATATTTCTCAGAGTCCAAAAGTCTTTATTTGATCCCGCAAGTGACCAAAAAGAAATCAAAGTGCACAATCGCGTTTCGGGGGCCCCAAACATTCTTCATCAAGGTTTTAGTGACTAAAACCATTTGTGCATTGCTCATCTACTAACACCGAGTATTGTCTTGGCTTTAATGGATGTGCCCAGGAGAATCAGCCCATTGGACTCTATTTTACACACTAAAGGCACAATGAAAGGCAGTGTTTGGGGCCCCGAAACGCGTTGGACATCTTTTGTTTTCCTTTTGGCTACTTGTGGAATCAAATAAAGACTTCTTGGGTCAGTTATACATAGATGTGTCCTGAGTTCACTGGGAAGCGTCGAAATAAATGCACATTTAAAGTGATGCCGAGGTTATGCTCTTCCCTTTGCAACAGTAGTTCCCACATATTTCCATAGGATATTGATCCAGGGAATATCCGATTGCCTCTCGGGGGATCAGGAAGCAATTTTTTCCCTGCAGGAGCAAATTGGATCGTGCTTTGTTGGTTTTGCCTTCCTCTGGATCAACTGTGGGTGTAGGAATATAACTTTTTTTTTTAATGATTGAACTGGATGGACTTTTGTCTTTTTTCAGCCAGACTAACTATGTAAATATGTAACTATGTAACATATGAGGCCCAGTTCACATCGATGCGATGAGGGAAACAGCATATGATTTGGACAGGAATTGCACCACATTCCTGCTCAAATCACATGCGATTCTTTTGCAGTGTGGTTTGAGCCATTCATTTTGTGCGGCTGAAATTGCAGAACGCACCCACAGGAAAAGTGCGGGACCCTTTTTTTCCCCAAATATATAAATAAAGTGCAGCGCTAAAATGTCAATGTAAAGTGAAAATTATGCAAATGATCACAAAGTGACAGTCCGTGCAGGTCTAGGTGAAGATAGTATAAATCGCGATCCAGTGTCGGTGCTCCCAAAGTGATATGGTAAGAGTACGCACTCACCAGATGCGCAATGTTAAAGCAGTAAAGGTCCCCTCTAGGTATTGGATGTCGTCCTGGACAGGGAAGGTCCTCCCTCTGCATTGGAGCTCTCAGATGATGGAACCAGGCGGCCAGAGGCCTCTTTAAGGGGTGGATGGATATGGAAGCCTATATATCAGGAACTCCCCTCTCTGGATAGTTATACAGCGCTGGATCCAAGTAGCTCTGGAAATCAATTGCTCTGGGTAGCCAGGCATAGCAGCGCAATGCTATCCAATACACAAAGCCAAGTGCTCCGCGCTGCCCGTCAGGACATGTGCCAATCCATTGCGGTACAAGCACCTACAGCACCACCTATATGCAGAGGGAGGACCTTCCCTGTCCAGGACCACATCCAATACCTAGAGGGGACCTTTACTGCTTTAATTAACATTGCGCATCTGGTGAGTGCGTACTCTTACCATATCACTTTGGGAGCACCGACACAGGATCGCGATTGATACTATCTTCACCTAGACCTGCACAGACTGTCACTTTGTGATCATTTGCATAATTTTCACTTTACATTGATATTTTAGCGCTGCACTTTATTTATATTTTTGATTGATGAAAGTTTTATATTGGTTACCTTTGGTGCATTAGCTGCTGTTTTTAGAGCGCTCACTTTTACATCTCTTTTATACTTTTTTTTTCCAGCACTGAAATCGGATTGCATGGATTTGAACACCCATGCGATACGATTTATCCAATCGCACTGCGTTTTGACGACCATTTTTGGGGGGTCATGAACTTAATGCCGACACCTCCCAGCAGTTCTAAAGAACAGAGAGCGATTCTGATGTGGTGCAGGAAATGCACAGATTTCACTGCGAATCCCGCACCGCATCAGTGTGAACCGGACCTCATAAAGAAAGACTTTCAGACTTCGTTCTTGTTTTGGAAGTGTCAGTAAGTGCATTGGAGCTGCCCATCTCCTCCACAGAACACAATGCCTGCAGTGGACCGGAAAACAGTTTTGGGCTTAACAAAAATCTGGAGTTCAGTTTTCTGTCCTCACGCACACGGGACGTTTTTACAGCGGCTGTTTTTGGCTTTAGACGTTTTTTCTACATCTAGTAACCCCCCCAGCATGTTATCCTATGTGTCCATCCCCGGCATGTTATCCTATGTGTCCATCCCCGGCATGTGATCCTATGTGTCCATCCCCGGCATGTGATCCCATGTGTCCATCCCCGGCATGTTATCCCATGTGTCCATCCCCGGCATGTTATCCTATGTGTCCATCCCCGGCATGTTATCCCATGTGTCCATCCCCGGCATGTTATCCCATGTGTCCATCCCCGGCATGTTATCCTATGTGTCCATCCCCGGCGTGTTCTCCTATGTGTCCATCCCCGGCGTGTTATCCCATGTGTCCATCCCCGGCATGTTCTCCTATGTGTCCATCCCCGGCATGTTATCCTATGTGTCCATCAGCGGCATGTTATCCTATGTGTCCATCCCCAGCGTGTTATCCCATGTGTCCATCCCCGGCGTGTTATCCCGTGTGTCCATCCCCGGCATGTTATCCCGTGTGTCCATCCCCGGCATGTTATCCTATGTGTCCATCCCCGGCATGTTATCCTATGTGTCCATCCCCGGCATGTTATCCTATGTGTCCATCCCCGGCATGTTATCCTATGTGTCCATCCCCGACATGTTATCCTACGTGTCCATCCCCGGCATGTTCTCCTACGTGTCCATCCCCGGCATGTTATCCTACGTGTCCATCCCCGGCATGTTATCCTAGGTGTCCATCCCCGGCATGTTATCCTACGTGTCCATCCCCGGCATGTTATCCTATGTGTCCACCCCCGGCATGTTCTCCTACGTGTCCATCCCCGGCATGTTATCCTACGTGTCCATCCCCGGCATGTTATCCTAGGTGTCCATCCCCGGCATGTTATCTTATGTGTCCATCTCCGGCATGTTCTCCTATGTGTCCATCCCCGGCGTGTTATCCTGTGTGTCCATCCCCGGCATGTTACCCTATGTGTCCATCCCCGGCATGTTATCCTACGTGTCCATCCCCGGCATGTTATCCTAGGTGTCCATCCCCGGCATGTTATCTTATGTGTCCATCTCCGGCATGTTCTCCTATGTGTCCATCCCCGGCATGTTATCCTATGTGTCCATCCCCGGCGTGTTATCCTATGTGTCCATCCCCGGCGTGTTATCCTATGTGTCCATCCCCGGCGTGTTATCCTATGTGTCCATCCCCGGCGTGTTATCCTATGTGTCCATACACACATAGACTGGAATCAATGTTTTATGGCTGGAAAAAAACCCAGAACAAGTGAGTTTTTTAGCTGTAAAACGCTCTAACACTAAAAAACGCGGCAAAACGTGATAAATCACGGCAAACCAGAGTTTTTGGACTTTTTTGGACCAAGAAAAAAATTTTTTTGGTAAAAAAAAACCTCAAAAAAACGCAAACGCAAAAAAAGCGGCTAAACATTAACACATAAAACGCTAAAAAACACTATTTGATTAATTTTTAATATTCAGTGCAAACACCCCCATCCCTCCATGTCTCCATGCTTTAATTTTGCTAAGAAATTCCTTTTGAAAAAACACCCCCTTGCATTTCTGGCCATCTTGAGTAAGGGCAGATGATTCAAGTAGCATTTACTCCCTGGACTCCATCTGCCCTTAGCTCAGGTATAAGGGGAGGAGTGTGTGCTTAGCTGATAAAACCCCTCCTCCCCTCCTGAAGACTCCTGGGATGTATGACATCATTTTCCTAGGCCAGAGACCAGGAAGTAACTGAAGAAAAGGAAAAAGTTTAGAGCAAGTAACTATGATATACCTTCCTATCTATTTACTAATTCTGGCAGTATAAAGAATTAAAGTTTCACTTTAAAGACAAATTGTACTTTAAAAACACTGTCACCTTGCCCAGAAGCCAATCACTAGGTCCAGCTTGGACCAATGTACAGTTGCAAGAAAAAGTATGTGAACCCCGTGGGATTACGTGGAGTTTTGCATGAATTGGGCATAAAATGTGCTCTGAGCGTCATCTAAGTCGCAACATTAGAAGAACACAGTCTGCTGAACATAATACTACACAAACATTAGATGTTGCCATGGTTTAATTGCACATAACATGTAAACATTCACAGTGCAGGGAGGAAAAAGTATGTGAACCTTTGGACCTAATAACTGGTTGACCTTCCTTTGGCAGCAATAACCTCAACCAAACGTTTCCTGTAGTTGCAGATCAGACCTGCACAACAATCTGGAGTCATTTTGGACCACTCCTCTTCACAAAACTGTTTCAGTGTAGCAATATTCTTGGGATGTCTGGTGTGAATCGCTCTCTTAAAGTCATGCCACAGCATTTCAATGGGGTTGAGGTCAGGACTCTGACTGGGCCACTCCAGAAGGCGTATTCTGTGCTGTTGCAGCCATTGTTTTGTTGAATTACTTGTATGCTTTGGGTCATTGTCCTGTTGCATCACCCATCCTCTGCGGAGCTTCAGTTGGCGGACAGATGGTCGTACGTTTTCCTGAAAAATGTCTTGATAAACTCTGGAATTCATTTTCCCATCAATGACAACAATCCGTCCAAGCCCTGAGGCAGCAAAGCAGCCCCAAACCATGATGCTCCCTCCGCCATGTTTCACAGTGGGGATGAGGTTTTGATGTTGGTGTGCTGGGCCTTTTTTTCTCCACACATAGTGTTGGGTGTTCTTCCCAAACAACTCAATCTTGGTGTCATCTGTCCACAGTATATTTTGCCAGTAGTGCTGTGGAACATCCAGGTGCTCTTTTGCAAACTTCAAACGTGCTGCAATATTCCTTTTGGACAGCAATGGCTTCCTCCGTGGTGTCCTCCCATGTACTCCATTCTTGTTTAATGTTTTCCTTATTGTAGATGTGTCAACAAAAATGTTAGCATGTGCCAGAGATTTCTGTAGGTCTTTAGCTGACACTCTGGGATTCTTCTTTACCTCATGCAGCATTCTGCGCTGTGCTCTTGCAGTCATTTTTACAGGACGACCACGCCTAGGGAGAGTAGCAACAGTGCTAAACTTTCTCCATTTGTAGACAGTCTGTCTTACCGTGGACACATGAACATCAAGGCTTTTGGAGATACTTTTGTAACCCTTTCCAGCTTCATGCAAGTCAACAATTCTTGATCGTAGGTCTTCTGAGAGCTCTTTTCTGTGAGGCATGGTTCACATCAGACAGTGCTTCTTGAAACCAGTAAACCCAAAACAGGTGTGTGTTTTTTAAGGGCAGGACAGCTGTCAGCAACACATCCAATATCATCAACCTGATTGGAGTCAAGGTTGGCTCACTCCTGGCTCCAATTAGCTCTGGGAGAAGTCATTAAGCTAGGGCCTCACATACTTTTTCCTCCCTGCACTGTGAATGTTTACATGTTATGTGCAATTAAACCATGGCAACATCTAATGTTTGTGTAGTATTATGTTCAGCAGACTGTGTTCTTCTATTGTTGTGACTTAGATGACGTTCAGAGCACATTTTATGCCCAATTCATGCAAAACTCCACGTAATCCCAAGGGGTTCACATACTTTTTCTTGCAACTGTAAGTATGTATAGACCATACCTGTAGGATCGCCCTGGAATGAATGCAAAGTGTTCTCTGATGGGATAAGGAGGAGATCATGATGTTACCACCTCATCCAATCAGAGAACTCTTTGCATTCATTGAGAAAATACAAAGGCTTCCCTGAATGGCACCCATTAGGCACTGCTACTACAGTGATCTCCACTAGCCCCCTGCTCCCAGGCACAGGTGCCATTCAGGGAAGCCTTTGTATTTTCTCAATGAATGCAAAGCGTTCTTTGATTGGATGAGGTGGTGACATCATGATCTCCACCTTATCCAATCATAGAACACTTTGCATTCATTGAGAAATAAATAATGCCAGTGACAAACACAATGCAGCAGGGCAGCTGCTCAGCACGGGACCCAGAAGCTAGTGGAGATCATTGTAGTAGCGGTGTAGTAGCAGTGTCTACTCCAGTGATTTCCAGCCTCCCCAGGGATTCCACAATATAGCACATACATACATACATACCAGGACTGACAGCTCATGGGGCCCCCGGCAATAGGGGACCATGGGGCCCCTGTGTCCTGGCCCAAACTCAAAAAATCCTATGAAAAAGGTACCAGGGGCATCTCATGGGGCCCCCTACTGCCCCCGGGCCCTCAGGAAGTGCCAGAGTTTCCAAATGGTCAGTCCGCCCCTGATACATACATACATACATACATTGGTCCAAGTTAGACCAATTTAACTGTGAAAAAAAAATGCCATAATTAGAATTCAGCTTGGAAAATTAAGGAGAGAAGCTGATTGGTTGCCATGCAGCTACTCCAGATGCTGGCTCCTCCCAATTTTGATAATCTCCCTCCAATGCCACTTTGCCCTTTAAAGAGACCCTGTCACTCTGCGGATTCACACAACTGAACTGAACAAGTAGCAAACCGCGTGTTTGGTGTGTTTTTTGGAGTCACATGTCCAAGTTTGAGTCAGGAGTCAGGAATCCAGAAAACACCCGAAAAATGCATTAGAAACGCAATATGTGTTTTTTGGAAAACGCCGGTGCCGGTGAGTGCCGGTGAGTGCTGGTTTACAATGCACATCGCATGTGATTCGCACAGGAATCGCACCACGTTCCTGTGCAAATCACATGCGATTTCTGTGCAATTAAATTTGAGCCATACATTTTGTATGTCTCAAATTGCAACGCATTCGCATCAAAATCATGCAGGAATCTTTTGTCCTCACCAGAATCGCATCGCATGGGTGTTCACACCTATGCGATCAGGGTTGTTGCCTCATCCCTTTAAAACGGAACACATATTAACCTCTTGACGCCGGCCGAACGCAAATGTGCACTTAGACACTAAGCGGTCGCACATTTGCGTTCTATTAAAAAAAACGTGCTGAGAGCGCGCGCCCTGCGCGTTCCAGCACACATGTCCAGTACTCACGGAAAGGTCCCGATCTCCTCTTTCGACTGGGACCTTTCCTGATCATGTGACCAACGTGATGGCGTGTCACGGAGGTCACATGACCCTAAACCCTGCCCCGCCTCCCGGCTTCTGAAACCCTTAAAGGGCCGGGAGGCGCCGGCGCCAAGGGGTTAATGACAGGTTCTGTGGCTGATTAAGGTGGTCATTGAACTCATTAGTGCCTTATCTGCATTCAGAACCCGTGTCATTAATATGTGTTTGGTTTCAGCCCGGGTACACACTGTAGTCCGGCTTCAGTGCGAATTCCACACCGCATCAGAATCGCACCCCGTTCATGCGAACCACTGCGGGTGTGTATGTTAACAACACCCCGAAATCGGTCCGCAAAACGCAGTGCGATGTGCAAAATGGGATCGCATAGGTGTGAATACCCGTGTGATCCAATTCTAGTGCGGACCAAAAAATGGGTCCTGCGCCTTTTTTGGTGCAGATAAGGTGCGATTTGAGCCATACAAAGTGTATGGCTCAAATCGCTCCGCACACAATTCGCATTTGTGATTTGCGCAGGAATGTGGTGCGGTTCCTGTGCGAATCACATGCGATATGCCGAACCGCTGCGGGTGTGTGAGTGAAGTTAACGACACCACAAAATCGGTTTGCAAAACACGGTGAGATTGGCAGAATCAGATCACATGTAGGGTTGCCACCTCATCCCTTTAAGCTCGGGTTCACACTTTTGCGGTGCGGGGTATCGCATGTGATTCGCACGAGAGCCGCACCTCACAAGTGTGAGCCCGACCTTTAAAAGGATGAGGTGGCAACCCTACATGCGATCTGATTCTGCAAATCGCACCGTGTTTTGAGAACCGATTTTGTGGTGTCCTTAACGTACACACCCGCAGCGGTTCGCATGAACAGGGTGCGATTTTGATGCGGTGTGGGAATCGCACAGAAAACTGCAAATTCCACACCTCACTGGTCAGAACCGGCACTGAAAGGGCCCCATGACTGAGCTGAACTCACCCCTTGCCTGGGAAATGACCGTGATTGGCCCATTAGTGTTCATGTTTAGGACACCTGTCCTCACACCCTTCAGTACTCATGATAGGAAATGCTGCCTTGGCTTGGGTGCTCTTGTTTGACCCAATATTTATCTGCTTTGTGCAGGGGCGGACTGACAACTCATGGGGCCCCCGGGCAATAGGGGATTATGGGGCCCCTGTATCCTTGCCCAAACTCAAAAAAGCCTATGAAAAAGGTACCAGGGGCATCTCATGGGGCCCCCGGGCAATAGGGGATTATGGGGCCCCTGTATCCTTGCCCAAACTCAAAAAAGCCTATGAAAAAGGTACCAGGGGCATCTCATGGGGCCCCTACTCACCCCGGGCCCTCGGGCAGTGCCCGAATTTCCAAATGGTCAGTCCACCCCTGGCTTTGTGTATACCATGTGTGACCCGACTGGTTCTGACCCTGCTGTTTCCTCGCTGCTGATTTTGTACCGTTTGGATTCGATCTACACATACGTGACCCGGCTCGTCTAGACCACGCTTCTGCTTGACCGTCCTGTTTCCAGACTCCACATTACAACTTGGCCGTCCTGACCGGCTCCTGCTAAGCACCAGTCTCATTCCTGCTTTACCTACAGTGGTGCACCACAAGTACCAGCAAGCCTGCTCTGCCTACAGATCTGCTCATGGTATGTGTCCTTTATATTACTGAACTATCAGCACATCTGAACTCCTGTGTATGAGGCTCCATACACACTGGGGGGGGGGGGTTTAATAACGCTGGTAATGTTAGCTGTGTAAAGTCAGGTTAAAAACATGATTTTTCTTTTTTCTTTTTTGTTCTTTTTTTAGCGTTTTTGCATTAGCATTTAGCTGCTGTTTTTTCCTGTGTTGTAGTTGTTGTGTTTTTTTTTTTTTTTTTTTAGGGTTTTTATTTTTCTACCAAAGAAAAATTTTTATTTTTTTTTTGCTCAAAAAAAAGTTCACAAACGCTGCATTTTGCAGCTTTTGTACAGCTACAAAACTCCTCTAGAAACCCACTAGTCCTGGGCAGGGGCGGACTGACAACTCATGGGGCCCCCGGGCAATAGGGGATCATGGGGCCCCTGTGTCTTTGCCCAAACTCAAAAAAGCCTATGAAAAAAGTCTTATGGGGCCCCCTACTGACCCCGGGCCCTCGGGCAGTGCCCGAGTTTCCAAATGGTCAGTCCACCCCTGGTCCTGGGTTTTTTCCAGCCAAAAAACATTGATTCCAGTCTGTGTGTGTATGGACACAGGATAACATGCTGGGGGGTTTACTGTAGAAAAAAAAAGTCAAAAGCCAAAAACAGCCGCTGTAAAAACGTCCCGTGTGCAGGAAGACTGATGGAGGTATGGGAGAGGATTGTGTCTGATGGGTGAAGGAAGGAAGAAGATGCTATGTTGTTGTTGGAAATATTCCTCTCTTTAATATTTGCACCGGTTTATAGTCCCTCGGGTTTGTTTTCTCATTGAGCCTCTTTGTGTACTTTTCTGCTTTCACTGGCCCTTTATCATCGGCATATTTATTATGATTTTATGAAAAAAGCAAACATTTTAGTACATGTCTATTAGGTCGCATATCCGGCCCCTGGCAAGATCTTACCTGGCCTGCAGCAGGGTCAGTGGTGTATCCTAGATGTGCCCATTTTAAGATCTCCACTTCAATATTCCCCCCCCCCCTTCCTATGTAACAGGGGACCCTGATGTAACGGGGAACTCTGATGGGGACCCTGATGTAACGGGGAACTCTGATGGGGACCCTGATGTAACGGGGAACTCTGATGGGGACCCTGATGTAAAGGGGAACTCTGATGGGGACCCTGATGTAAAGGGGAACTCTGATGGGGACCCTGATGTAAAGGGGAACTCTGATGGGGACCCTGATGTAAAGGGGAACTCTGATGGGGACCCTGATGTAATGGGGAACTCTGATGGGGACCCTGATGTAAGGAACTGGGGATGCTGATGTAAAGGGTAACTCTGATGAGGACCCTGATGTAAGGAACTGGGGACGCTGATGTAAAGGGGAACTCTGATGGGAACTCTGATGGGGACCCTGATGTAAAGGGGAACTCTGATGGGGACCCTGATGTAAAGGGGAACTCTGATGGGGACCCTGATGTAAAGGGGAACTCTGATGGGGACCCTGATGTAAAGGGGAACTCTGATGGGGACCCTGATGTAAAGGGGAACTCTGATGGGGACCCTGATGTAAGGAACTGGGGATGCTGATGTAAAGGGGAACTCTGATGGGGACCCTGATGTAAAGGGGAACTCTGATGGGGACCCTGATGTAAAGGGGAACTCTGATGGGGACCCTGATGTAAAGGGGAACTCTGATGGGGACCCTGATGTAAAGGGGAACTCTGATGGGGACCCTGATGTAAAGGGGAACTCTGATGGGGACCCTGATGTAAAGGGGAACTCTGATGGGGACCCTGATGTAAGGAACTGGGGATGCTGATGTAACGGGGAACTCTGATGGGGCCCTGATGTAAGGAACTGGGGATGCTGATGTAAAGGGGAACTCTGATGGGGACCCTGATGTAAAGGGGAATTCTGATGGGGCCCTAATGTAAGGAACTGGGGATGCTGATGTAAAGGGGAACTCTGAAGGGGACCCTGGTGTGAGGGGGGAATCTGACTGGGGCCTTAATGTAAGGAACAGGGAACTCTGATGTAAGGGGATCCTGATGTAAGGAACAGGAGGCTCTTGTTGGGACTCTGATGTAAGGGAGGAGATGCTGCTGGAGACTGTGATGTAAGGAAACTCTGCTGGGGACTCTGATGTAAGGGGGCATTTTGACAGGGACTCTGATGTAGGGGGGATTCTGAGGTGAGGGGACTCTGATGGGGATGCTGTTGTGTTGGGGGCTCTGATGGGGATACCGGTGTAAGGGGGGGCTTCTGATAAGGATGCTGATGTAAGGGGGAACTTTGATGGGGACCCTGATGTAAAGGGAATTCTCAGGTGGGGGGACTCTGATAAGGATGCTGTTGTAAGGGGGGACTCTGATGGGGACCCTGATGTAGGGAGCGGGGGACTCTGCTGAAGACCCTAATGTAAGTGGGTACTTTGATAGGGACGCTGATGTAAGGGGGGGATTCTGATGGGAACCTAGATATAAGGGGGATTCTGAAGTGAGGGGACTCTGATGGGGAT
This sequence comes from Staurois parvus, assembly GCF_062004578.1. NCBI lineage: Eukaryota > Metazoa > Chordata > Amphibia > Anura > Ranidae > Staurois > Staurois parvus. Next base: position 155,188 of record NW_028318659.1, on the reverse strand, counting down.
GCTGTTGTAAGGAGGGACTCTGATGGGGGCCCTGATGTAAGGAACTGGGGGACACTGATGGGGACCCTGATGTAAGAGGGGGACTATGATGAAGACCCTGCTGTAAGTGTGTGCTTTGATGGGGACTCTGATGTAAGGGAAGCATTCTGATGGGAACCCAGATATAAGGTGGACTCTAAAGGGGGTTTATGTTGCAAGAGGGGGCTCTGATGGAAACCAAGATATAACCGGGATTCTGAGGTGGGGAGGGACTCTGGTGGGGACCATAATGTAAGGAATGGGGGGACTCTGATGAAGACACTTTTGTAAGTGGGTACTTTGGGGACTCTGATGTAAGGGGGGGAGGGTTGATGGAAACTCAGATATACAGGGGATTCTGAGGTGGGGAGGGGCTCTGATGGGGACCCTGATGTAAGGGGGACTTCGATGAAGGAAGGACCCTAAAGGGGAACCTAAGATAAGGGGTGAACCTGATGTAAGGGGGGATTCTGATGGGAACCCAGATGTGGGAGGGGGGGAGACTCTGATGGGGACCATAATGTAAGGAACAGGGGGGACTCTGATGAAGACCCAGATGTAAGTGGGGACTCTGATGTAAGGGGGGGGGAGTGTTGATGGGAATTCTGAGGTGGGTGGGGGGCCCTCTGGGGACCCTGATGTAAGGGGGACTTCGATTAAGAAAGGACCCTAAAGAGGAACCTAACATAAGGGGTGAACCTAATATAGGTGGGAATCATGATGTAAGGGGGGATTCTGTTGGGAACCCAGATATAAGGGGTATTCTAAGGTGGGGGGGGGGACTCTGAAGTCTCCATCAAGGTAAGAAGGACTCTAAAGGGGAACCTGACCTAAGGGGTGAGCCTATTGTAAGAGGGGTTCCTGATGTAAGGGGGGATTCTGTTGGGAACCCAGATATAAGGGGTATTCTGAGATGGGGGGGGGGGGGACACTGTTGGGGACCCTGATGTAAGGGGGACTTCAAGATGAGAAGGACTCTAAAGAAGAACCTGACCTAAGGGGTGACACTATTGTAAGAGGGGATCCTGATGTAAGGGGGATTCTGATGGGTATTTTTTTATTCACCCTGTGGATATTTGTGAAATCTATGATGTGGCCCTTGGAACCCAGATATAAGGGGTATTCAGAGGTGGGGGGGGGGGGACTATGATGGGGACCATAATATAAGGAACAGGGGGACTCTGATGGGTATTTCTTTTTTTCACCCTGTAAATATTTGTGAAATCTATGATGTGGCCCTTGTACTGAAATGTTTGGAGACCCCTGCAGTAACTTCACAAGTCTTTCACAAATTAGAAGTTGTGCTCCGCGCACCCTGTATGAAGAAGTCCTTGTCACCAAGAACATTCCATCCCGCTAGGACTGAGGGACAGCAGATGGTTCAGTCTCATCGTGGACACCGGTTTTCTGTTGGCAGAAGGTTGAAGTCTCATCGTGGACACCGGTTTTCTGTTGGCAGAAGGTTGAAGTCTCATCGTGGACACCGGTTTTCTGTTGGCAGAAGGCTGAAGTCTCATCGTGGACTCCGGTTTTCTGTTGGCAGAAGGTTGAAGTCTCATCGTGGACTCCGGTTTTCTGTTGGCAGAAGGTTGAAGTCTCATCGTGGACTCCGGTTTTCTGTTGGCAGAAGGTTGAAGTCTCATCGTGGACACCGGTTTTCTGTTGGCAGAAGGTTGAAGTCTCATCGTGGACACCGGTTTTCTGTTGGCAGAAGGTTGAAGTCTCATCGTGGACACCGGTTTTCTGTTGGCAGAAGGTTGAAGTCTCATCGTGGACTCCGGTTTTCTGTTGGCAGAAGGTTGAAGTCTCATTGTGGACACCAGTTTTCTGTTGGCAGAAGGTTGAAGTCTCATTGTGGACACCAGTTTTCTGTTGGCAGAAGGTTGAAGTCTCATTGTGGACACCAGTTTTCTGTTGGCAGAAGGTTGAAGTCTCATTGTGGACACCAGTTTTCTGTTGGCAGAAGGTTGAAGTCTCATTTTCCGCAGGTGGTGGTTTTATTCTGCCAGCCTCTGCGCTGGACACGTCCGTATAGTTCAGCTCGTATGTCTCCTTGCTGCTGCCCTGCAGGCATCTGATGAAGGAAATGCACGAATCCTTGAACTTCACAAAGTCTTTGTAGGTGTTCTCGCTGGCAAAGCAGTAGAGCATGGGATCCGCCACGCAGTTGAAGCTGGTGAGAAGAAGTGAGAAGTGATACACGTTGAAAATTTTTGATGCAAAGGAACAAGTTTTCTCGAACAAACTCCGAATGACCACAAGGATGTGGTAGGGACCAAAGCAGACCAGGAAAATCATGACTGTACTTAGGACCAGCTGCTTGATCTGCAGCTTTTTCCTGGTCTGCGTACCTTGGCTCTTTCGAACCACTTTAAAGATCCTACAGTAAGAAAACAAGAGCAAGAAGATCGGGAAGAGGAAACCCGCGAAGAATCGATAATAATTAATACTGTGCTCCCAGTTTTTGATGGGGTAGTGCTCAAAGCAGACTATGTGGCTGTCCGGGTCCTTGCTGACCTCCCCGTGCTCAAAGAAGATGTAACTGGTCAGTAGTTCCTTCAGCCAAATGACCACGCTGATTAGAATAGCCGCTTTCATTGTCCGGAGTTTGTGGAACCTGAAAGGGTGGACCAAAGCGAGGTACCGATCCATGGAAATGCAACACAAGAAGGCAATACTGATGTAGATGTTCTCGTAGAGGAGAATGCCGCAGATTTTGCACATGGTCTCATTATAGGTCCAGTCATCATGCTGGAGGACATATTGGAGCCAGAAAGGCAAAGAGAAGATGTAGAGGAGATCGGCCAGGGTTAGGTTGACTAAGTATATTCCTAGTTCATTCTTGGCTTTGATCTGTTGGTAGCCGTAATACAAAGACACACAATTTGCCGGTAGACCAATGACGAGTACAGTCACGTACACGACGGGGAACAGTGTTTGGTGTATGGTGTGGTCAATTGTGCAATAGGTGACGTTAAGGTCGTCCTCTTCCGTTCCGTTTCCCATGACCTTGATGTTCCAGTGTCATATCTTCTCTTTTTATGATCTCAAAGGTTTACGATGTGTTCTTGGGAACCTGTGCAAAGATGAAAGGTATTTATTTATTTTGCATAGATAAAGCATTTAATAGGAGCTTAGAATTCTGGGTTTGGCCCAGCTGAACTATAGAAAACTCCCTTCCCTCATCTCCATACAATGAGGCAGGGGTGTTCTGAAGTCCAGCAGGGGAGAACTGGGCAGGACTGCTTGGGATTTCAGTACAGCAGACGCGTTGTCAGCTAAAACAGGAACTTATAAATAAAATATATTACAAACCACTTCATTTTCTGTTTTGGCATGTGGTAGACCGCATCTGTAACGGAACTGGACCCCGACTGCACTAGGGTATTTCCGTTAGCCTCCCGCTTCCCTGTCCGAACACAGATCCACGGACACCACCGCTGACCAAACAAGACTAGAGACCACCAGACTTGAATTAAACCAGGAAATAGACTGCTTTATCTTAACACATACACAAGATATAAACATTCAAGGGAACAACCCACCTCCCTGCATATGGACACAGGGCGTGGCAAACCACATCTAGCAACCAGAGACACATCAGCAGACACCCCCCCCCCCCCCCCCACCAAGCCAATACACCAACACATACAATCCATAATAGTTTGCTCCCAAGCAAGACACACAATAGAACAATGGGACAACCATGTGGCAGTAAACAATGAACAACCCCCATACCCCACCTATACATGTCCACACAATATCAGGGCATTCTACCCTGTACCCCTAACAGGCACAGGGTGACTTACACATAGGAGGGATATGGGGAGCTGAGACAGGGGTCTCCCCACCTCTCCAAAGTGACCTGTGTTCCATGGGCCCCCCACCCAAAGTCACTCCTATCACAGCATCTTGCCATCTTTTAGCTTCTGTATTATGCAGGTAAAACAGACCATTCTTAAAATGTGTGAATCCATTCTTAAAGATAAGTTTTATATACAGGGGCGGACTGACCATTTGGAAACTCGGGCACTGCCCGAGGGCCCGGAGTCAGTAGGGGGCCACATGAGATGCCCCTGGTACCTTTTTCATAGGCTTTTTTGAGTTTGGGCAAGGACACAGGGACCCCATGATCCCCTATTGCCCGGGGGCCCCATGAGTTGTCAGTCCGCCCCTGGCTATATAGTTAGTTCTTCTCAGCCAACAAGCGACAGCCTTCCTCCTATTTTGGGCCTATTTGTCTTTCTGTCTGCTTTTATTTTTATTTATTTCAGGTACTTATATAGCGCCATCAATTTACGCAGCACTTTACATATATATTGTACATTCACATCAGTCCCCGCCCCGAGGAGCGTACAGTCTAAGGTCCCTAACCCTCAAGGGGCGTACAATCTAAGGTCCCTAACCCTCAAGGGGCGTACAATCTAAGGTCCCTAACCCTCAAGGGGCGTACAATCTAAGGTCCCTAACCCTCAAGGGGCGTACAATCTAAGGTCCCTAACCCTCAAGGGGCGTACAATCTAAGGCCCCTAACCCTCAAGGGGCGTACAATCTAAGGTCCCTAACTCACATTCATACATACACATACTAGGGACAATTTAGACAGCAGCCAATTAACCTACCAGCATGTCTTTTGGAGTGTGGGAGGAAACCAGAGTACCTGGAGGAAACCCACGCAGGCACAGGGAGAACATGTAAACTCCAGGCGGTGCCGTGGTTTGGAATTGGACAAACGACCTGAGTACTGCCAGGCGGAAGTGCTAACTATTTACCCCCGGGTCTATACGGGCCGCATTTTGCATGGACACAAGAGCCCATTCATTTGAATGGCCTCCCGTGCCCATGACACGCAGGGTAGAAGTCCCTGCACTACTCTGGAAAATGCAGCCCACACGCGAACCGTGGTTCCCAGTACGGCTGCGTTTTCCAGTGCAGGCGGCGTGCCATTAGAATTAATGGCACCTGCCCCTGGGTCCGCATTCCTCTGTGAGGGTGGTGAGGCCGCACTGATTTCTGTGCGGATCCGCAGAGGCACCACCCGCACAGATGTGAACCGAGGGTTAACCACTGTGCACAGCTAGGCTCTTGCTGTTGGAGACAACGGGTTGGGGCGGGGGGGGGGTTGCATGGCTTGGCAGTAGTGGATCAGTCCTATAGCTTTTGAAAATAAGTTCTGGATATAAAGTGTATTTATAGCCCTATCTTTTCCCTTTTTTTGGGGGGGGGGGGGCTGTCAGGTTGGCTGTATGGGGTCCTGTGGTTTCTAACAGTAGCCCTAGTGCCAGCAGCAGGAAAGAAGAGATCTTCAAGTCAGTGTGAAGCAATACACTGGGCATAACAGTATAAGGCTGCTTTCACACTGAGCTGCTGCGGTTTACCCACACCACGGATGCAGTGCCATGTACCTGCAGCTTTCCTGCGCTTAGCCATAGACTTCTATTATAACCTGCGGGTTTGGTGCAGTTTCTGAAAGCCGGAACGTGCCTCACACCTGCAAGATATAATTCGAAGTCTATGGCAAAGCATAGCTAACCCAGAAAAGTTGCAGATGCACTGCGCTGCACCCACGGTGCAGGTAAACCGCAGCTCACCAGTGTGAAAGCAGCCTTCTAATAGAGGGCTCAGAACAGTAAGGGTTCATTTGCAGTTTGGGGGGGGGAGGGGTAAAACCACATAGTTGTGTTTTACCACCCCCGTCCCAACCGCACCCCCTTAGCTGCAGCAGGAGTTATACACCCTGCTATGGTAGGTACCTGCCAAACATGAGGCCGCTCTGCAAGTGCCCTGCAACCTTGTGCAGCAAACAAGGGGTTAAACAGGCAGCATTGTGCCGCTTTCTCACCACCGGCTTTAACCCCTTGGACCCCGCAGATGGATGCAGTTGCGGGGTGCTTGCACAGTGCCCCATTTATTTGAATGGGTTTTGATTGGCAGACAGGAGCACTCGCCAAAAGTAACCGAAGGTTTAATTCCTGCAGCGGCACCTGTACACCTTTTGGTTGGTGGTAGGGATTGGGGGTAGTAAAACCGCAACTCGACCACAAGGTTTTACCACCTGAAGTCTAGGGGGCGGATGTGTGGCCTTTTGGTTTCTTCCTCCCCTGATCCCTAGGGGGTTTTCTCTTAGGGAGAGCCCTCTGACCAAGTACTGAGTGTCCGGCTTCGGCTGGACACAAGGAACGGTGGTCCACCAGGCCTTTTGGCAAGGAGGACCAAATGGGAACCTTGTCCCTGTCAGGAGCTTCGTGCCCCGGGGGATCAGGGTAGCGGTCCAGCCCCTTTAGGGGTAGGACAAAGCACACCCCTAAGTGCACTTTTTCGTGTGGTGTTTTACACTTGCACTTTTTTTGTGATTCACTTACGGGTTTTTCGTTATAGTTGCACGTTTGCGGACTTAAAAAAAAAAAAAAAAAAAGGTTTTACCACCCCTCCCAACTTTACATGTGAACGAGCCCTGTGGTTGCTGCTGCCGAATGCAACTAAGGGCTCATTCACAAGTGCAGCAGACACTGCTGCTCCTCTGAAAAGCAATCCAAGTGGTGAGGAGGAGGTAGGTTGCCTCTTCACCACCTGATTTGTGCAATGCATGTGACTGCGACATGGTAGTATGACAATGAGAGGTATAAATCGGGTGTGAGGAGGCGACACTGCGCCCGGGGATCTGTAACTTCTCCCACGTTCACATAGATCTTCACCTCTTTAACCCCTTCACGCCGGATCGTCCCGGCGTGAAGAGGAGTTCCTGCACCGGGAGGTGGGCGGGGCTTAGTGTCATGTGGCCGCTGTGACGTCACGGCCGGTCACATGATCGGCAAAAAGGTCCTGATCGAAAGAGCAGACCGGGACCTTTCCGTGAATACATCACGTGTGCTGGGAGCATGCAGGGCGCGCGCTCTCAGCACATATGTTTTTTTTTATATGAACGCAAATGTGCGGCCGCTCGGTGTCTAGGCCCAGATGCCGGGAGGTCGCACATTTGCGTGAGGCCGGCGTGAAGGGGTTAACCTCTTGCCAATCGCGCTATAGCCGAATGATGACTACAGCGCAGTTGTCCAGTCCTGGGAGGGCCTCATATGACGTCCTCCCAGAGCGTGTGCGTCCGTGGACGCGCAACCGGAGATCTCCATAATTGCTGTGTCCTATGGACACAGCTGATCACATGATGTGGTAAAAGGCCAATCACACACAATGACACAGAAGATCTCCAGTAAATCCAGTTGCCGGTTATCGGCTGCACTTTCCTCACCCTGTCACAGCTGAGGAAATTACTGTCCCAGGGGCGGACTGACCATTTGGGAACTCGGGCACTGCCCGAGGGCCCAGGGTCAGTAGGGGCCCCATGAGATGCCCCTGGTACCTTTTTTTTTTTTTTTTTTTTTTTTTTTTTTTTTTTTTTTTTTTAAAAGGCTTTTTTGAGTTTGGGCGAGGACACGGGCCCCATGAGTTGTCAGTCCACCCCTGGTACTGATAAAAACTGGCAATTTCAGTGCCCTGATGATCAGTGCCGCCCAGCAGTGCTGCCAGTCAGTGACGCCCACCTGTGCCCAGCAGTGCCACCCACCTGTACCCAGCAGTGCCGCCAGTCAGTGACGCCCACCTGTTCCCAGCAGTGCCATCCAGCAGTGATGGCAGTCAGTGCCGCCCAGCAGTGCCGCCCACCTGTACCCAGCAGTGCCGCCAGTCAGTGCCACCCACCGGTGCCCAGCAGTGCCGCCAGTCAGGGTGACCTACCAGTGCCCATTATTGTTGCATATCAGTGCAGCTTCACCAGTACTGCCTATCAGTGCAGCCTCATCATCGCACATCCGTGAAGGAGAAAAATTACCTGTTTGCAAAATTTTATAATTGAAACAAAGAAAACCTTTTTTTTTTCTAATTAAATTTTTTTGTATATAGCGCAAAAAATACCACCAAAAGAAAGCTCAATTTGTGTGAAAAAAATGTCATATGGGTACAATGTTGCATGACCGCGCAATTGTCATTCAAAGTGCGACAGCGCTGAAATGGTCTGGGCAGGAAGCTGGTACAAGTGCCCAGCAGGCGAGGGGTTAAGGAAGCCTGGTTTAGAGCCACCTGCGGACATTAGATGGCGACCAGTCGTGAATTTACGACAACAAGCTAACTATTATGTTCATGGGCGGACTGACCATTAGAGCACTTGGGCACTGCCCGAGGGCCCGGGGTCAGTAGGGGGCCCCTGGTACATTTTTTTTTTTTTTTTTTTTTATAGGCTTTTTTGGGTGTGCTTTGAGTGAGGGCAACGACACGGGCCCCATGATCCACTATTGCCCGGGGCCCCATGAGTTGTCAGTCCGTCCCTGTCATCGATTGATTACCTGTGCCCAGGGACAATCGTTTGTTCGCAGGTATCGCTCCACGAGCCCCCCGTTACCACAGGGAGCCCCTGCTGGGTCTAACCAGGGGCGGACTGACCATTTGGAAACTCGGGCACTGCCTGAGGGCCCGGGTCAGTAGGGGGCCCCATTAGATGCCCCTGGTACCTTTCATAGGCTGGTTTGAGTGTGGGCAAGGACACAGGGGCCCCATGATCCCCTATTGCCCGGGGGCCCCATGAGTTGTCAGTCCGCCCCTGATCCTAACCCAACGCTTTCAGTCCATCCAAAATGTGAAAAAAAGGTTTTTATCTCGAGCTTCACTTTGAACCCGAGTCGGGATATCGGTTTGTAGTACTTTATTCATTTTTATTATTATTCAGGATTCATATTACAAATATTTCAACAGTCCTGTCACCCTCCCTGCCTTTTGGAATTTGCTTCCTCCTCCAGCAGGCGTTCCTCCTCCATATTCAGGTTTACATGAAAATTCACCTTTTTTAAGGTCGTTCGATGACCTCCAGCACATTCCAAAAGATGGAGAGATCCACACACCTTTCCTATCTGCTTTAGAAAGGAAGGAAAGAAATTGTGCTGGGGGGTGGTAAACGTTTTCACTCTTTCATAAAAGGGTTGCAATCGTGTGCTGAAAAATGTTGGCTTTAGTAGTGTGGATACTGGCACTGGAATCAACTCATCAGAGGTCTCCAAATTATGGCCCGGGGGGCCGGATGCGGCCCTTTGCTTGCTTTCTTCTGGCCCTTGGGCCATTATTCAGCAACAGTGGGGCACTAGTTTCTGCCACTGACACCGATGATGGGGCATTCGTTTCTGCCACTGACACCGATGATGGGGCACTAGTTTCTGCCACTGACACCGATGATGGGGCACTAGTTTCTGCCACTGACACCGATGATGGGGCACTAGTTTCTGCCACTGACACCGATGATGGGGCACTAGTTTCTGCCACTGACACCGATGATGGGGCACTAGTTTCTGCCACTGACACCGATGATGGGGCACTAGTTTCTGCCACTGACACCGATGATGGGGCACTAGTTTCTGCCACTGACACCGATGATGGGGCACTAGTTTCTGCCACTGACACCGATGATGGGACACTATTCCTCCCACTGACACCAATGATGGGGCACTATTCCTCCCACTGACACCAATGATGGGGCACTATTCCTCCCACTGACAACAATGATGGGGCACTATTCCTCTCACTGACACCAATGATGGGGCACTATTCCTCCCACTGACACCAATGATGGGGCACTATTCCTCCCACTGACACCAACGATGGGGCACTATTCCTCCCACTGACACCAATGATGGGGCACTATTCCTCCCACTGACACCAATGATGGGACACTATTCCTACCACTGATACCAATGATGGGGCACTATTCCTACCACTGATACCAATGATGGGGCACTATTCCTACCACTGATACCAATGATGGGGCACTATTCCTACCACTGATACCAATGATGGGGCACTATTCCTCCCACTGACACCAGTGATGGGGCACTATTCCTCCCACTGACACCAATGATGGGGCACTATTCCTCCCACTGACACCAATGATGGGGCACTATTCCTCCCACTGACACCGATGATGGAGCACTATTCCTCCCACTGACATCGATGATGGGACACTATTCCTTCCACTGACACCGATGATGGGGCACTAGTTTCTGCCACTGATATATATTTATTTATTATTTTAATTAATTTATTTTTCTCCACAGAAGTGTCATTACCCTTTTTAGGCTCTCGAATGACATTCCTGGGTGCCCATTGGAGGGTAATTCTAGTTTCATGTGAGCTGCCCAACCAGAACCAACCAGTTATTCCAGATGAGCACTGGAGAACAAAGATAGAGAATAAACTCTCTCAGTGTTGGTACAGGACTTGTTTGTATCCAAGTCAGAGAGGGCCGACTCATAAAGCGCGGTCACCACCTTAATGCTAGTGGAAGAGCTTGGATTTAAGGAGTTTATAGGTAGATTTGGTATACTTGGGCTCCACTTTTAATTGAATTTGGTGCATCCGCAGTACCACCAGCTGTACCCCTGCTCACCTGATGCCAGCGCTCTCAAGTTCCAGCCTACAGTGTCGGCACCCTGGCACTTGTGCCTTTCCATCACCCCTGCACCACCCTGTCTCCACTTCCAGGGATGGTCATCCTAGAACTGCACCCTCATCACCTTGGGCTCTGCATACAGATACATGACAGTTGATTTGATTCGGACGTCACCATTAGAAAATTTGAAGAATGTTCTGAAAAATGAAAACTTTTGAACAAAATTCTACCAGTGTATGGCCAACCTAAAGTGATAATAAAGGCAAAAAAAAAAGTCCTACTTGCCTGCTGTGTGTAAATGGTTTTGCACAGAGCAGCCCCGATCCTCTTCTCTGTTTCCTCGCTGGCTCTCCTGGCCCTATCCTCCTGACAAGTGTCCCTAGAGCAAGCAGCTTGCTATGGGGGCACCCAAGCAGGCTCGCTCCTGAGCCACTGCTCTTCACACCTGGAGCTGCAGATTGACCCCGCCGCCTCTTTCTCCTCATTGGCCCACTGACTGTGATTGACAGCAGTGGAAGCCAATGGCTCTGTTGCTGTCTCCGCCAGTGAGGAGGGAGAGTCCCTGAAGAGCCAATACTCTCGAACACCGCTGGATTGTGATGGGGCTCAGGTAAGTATCGAGAGAGCTATGGGGGCACCCAAGCAGGCTTGCTCCTAAGCCGCTGCTCTTCACACCTGGAGCTGCAGATTGGCCCCGCCGCCTTTTTCTCCTCTTTGGCCCACTGACTGTGATTGACAGCAGTGGAAGCCAATGGCTCTGCTGCTGTCTCAGCCAATGAGAAGGGAGAGTTCCTGGAGAGCCAAGACTCTCGAACACCGCTGGATTGTGATGGGGCTCAGGTAAGTATTGAGGGAGCTGAGGGTTCTACTGCACACAGAAGGTTTTCTTATCTTCATGTATGCAATGCATGAAGGTAAAAAAAACCTTGAGCCTTTAATACCTCTTTAACCTCTTGGCGCCGGCGCCTCCCGTTCCTTTAAGAGTTTCAGAAGCCGGGAGGCGGGGCAGGGCTTCAGGGTCATGTGACCACCGTGATTCGCCGTCACAGCGGTCACATGATCGGAAAAGGTCCCGATTGAAAGGGGAGATCGGGACCTTTTTGGGAGTAGCGGATATATGTGCTGGGAGCGCACAGGGCGCACACTCTCAACACATATGTATTGTTTAATAAGGCCCAGACGCAGAGAGGCCGCATATTTGCGTGCGATCGGCATCGAGGGGTTAAGAAGTCCAATGAGTACAAGACTGGAAACTCCAAGATCTTTCAGTGATGATGCTCAATTACAACAAGACGACATGAAACGGTCAACACATTTTGGGGGCACAACCATCCCCTCCTTCAGGGCTCAAATGTTGTGTATGCTTTGGAAGGAGGGGGGCTCATAATGGCACAATCACCAATATTCATTTTTTAGAGACATCAGTGGTCTTTAAACTGCGGCCCGGGAGCCAGATGTGGCATGCGTTTATCTGACCCTTGGGGAACTATATCATCCACTGATACCAACAATGAGGCATATTTCCTCTACCCCCCCCCCCCCCACCCACTGACACCAATGAAGGGGCACAATTCCTCCCAATGAAGGGGCACAATTCCTCCCAATTACACCAACAGTGGGACCCAGTGACACCAATGTTGGGACACAATTGCCACCAATGATGAGGCACAATTTCTCCCAATTACACCAGCAGTGGGGCCCAATAACCCCAATTATGGGACACAATTCCTCCCAATGAAGGGACACAATTCCTCCCAATTATACCAACAGTGGGACCCAGTGACGCCAATGATGGGACACAATTCCCACCAATGATGAGGCACAATTTCTCCCAATTATGCCAGCTTTGGGCCCCAATGACCCCAATTATGGGACACAATTCCTCCCAATGAAGGGGCACAATTCCTCCCAATGAAGGGACACAATTCCTCCCAATTATACCAACAGTGGGACCCAGTGACACCAATGATGGGACACAATTCCCACCAATGATGAAGCACAATTTCTCCCAATTACGCCAGCTTTGGGGCCCAATGACCCCAATTATGGGACACAATTCCTCCCAATGAAGGGGCACAATTCCTCCCAATGAAGGGACACAATTCCTCCCAATTATACCAACAGTGGGACCCAGTGACACCAATGATGGGACACAATTCCCACCAATGATGAAGCACAATTTCTCCCAATTACGCCAGCTTTGGGGCCCAATGACCCCAATGATGGGACACAATTCCCACCAATGACATAAATGATGGGACACCATTTCTCCCACTGACACCAAAGATGGGGTATTTTGTTTTGTTTTTTTTCCCCACTGATGTCAGGACCTTTTCTACTCCCAATGGCCACAGTCTGGCCCTCCTAAAGTCTGAAGGACCGTAAACTGGCCCTTTGTTTGAAAAGTTTGGAGACACCTGCTATCCATGATATTACCCAGGAGAAAAATAGCAGCAGCATGCTTGGAATTCCCCCAGAAGTCGCTCCTTCATATTCAGGTTTAGGTGAAAGCTCACCCTCCAGCGCATTCCAAGAGATGGAGAAATCCTCAACTTTCCTAACTGCCTTTAGAAAGGAAGCCAATTGTTTCTGCCTTGAATAAAGATGTTTTTTGTTTTTTTTTTCTAGGGAGGCAATAAATGAACGTCTTCCCTCTTCTAGCGAAGTTGGAACCGCACCGATATGACCGATGTAACTGTGGACAATAGGGTGCAATTTGTAAATCGCATGCCAAGTCGCAGCCAGTGTGACCGGAGACTTAGTCACCGGACACACCACTGCGATTTGTGTGCAATTTCTGAAGACTTTGTTACTTTGTGAAGATTTTCAACGATTTCTTGCAATTTGCATTGTGATTTCCATTATATTGTATGGATGTGAAATCGCAAAAAAAGTGCAGAAAAAGTCACGCAAGAACTACTTTAGAAATCACGCTGCAGCAAATCGCACGTGTTAAGACACCGACATTCACATTCATTAGATGCGATTTCAATTCACAAATCACACCGGTATGACCGAGCACTTATTGTACACTCCATAAAATCATCAGTGTGGGGTACAGCTGAAAGTTGATGTGTTTTAGGGCCTCCCGTCCGCCATGTCAGGAAATGCCGGACAGGCGGCGGCTCTCTCATTCTGGGAGGATGTCATGTGATGTCCTCCCACTCTAGCTGCGCATGCACGCCCCCGGGGGCGCGCGGTGCTGCAATCGGTGGTGCGCTGTGTCTCTGGGACACAGCAGATCGCCCATCGCATTAACCACTTGCCGCCCTGCCACTGTAGAAATACGGCGGCAGGGTGGCACTGGCAGGCAAAACCACATTTTAAAACGCATGTTTTTTAAACGGGGCGCGCACGCGAGGCGTGCCGCCACCCTATCTGTCCCGCCGATCACCGCCGCGGATGTCAGTCGCTGGGTCACAGCCGGTCTTTACCGGCTGTTTCCCGGCGATCGGCGGCAAACAGTGACAGAGAGCACAGCTGCAGTAGCTGTGCTGTCTGTCACTTCCCTGACAGCTCGAGGACGAGCTGATCGAGAAAGAAGAGTTTCTCTCTCCCGATCAGCGTGTCCCCGTGCAGTACACCCCCCCGCCCCCCCCCCACCCCGCCCCCTAGTAAAACACTCCCCTCACTCCTATAACCCTTCCCTGCAAAATAAAGTTAACCCCTTCCTCTCCAGTGCCATTAGTACAGTGTCAGTGTTTTTTTTTTTTTTTTTTTTTTTTTTTATTTTGCACTGATCACTGTATTAGTGTTTTTGGGGATGTCAGTGACCCCAAGTCAGTACCCCCCAATGTCAGAATGTCCGCCGCAGTCCTGCCATAAGTCGCTGGTCGCTGCCATAAGTCACTGATCGCCGCCATAATTCGCTGATCGCCGCCATTATTGGTATAAAAAAAACCTAAAAATTCCAGTATCTTTCCCGCCATGTGTAAACGCTATAACTTTCACGTAAACCAATTAATTTACACTTACTGGGTTTTTTTTAGCAAAGACATGTCGCAGAATGCATTTTGGCAGAAATTTATGACTAAATTTGATTTTTGCATTTTTTTTACTGGACATGTTTTATAGCAAAAAGTACAAAATATTGTTTTTTTTTTTCCCTCAAAATTGTCAGCCTTTTTTTTTTATAGCGCAAAAAATAAAAACCGCACAAATACCACCAAAAGAAAGCTCTATTTGTGGGGAAAAAAAGGATGTAAATTTTATTTATGTACCGTATTGCATGACCGCGCAATTGTCCGTTAAACTAGCGCAGCGCTGTATAGCAGAAAAATGGCGTAAATTGCAGTATCTATACCATAGTTTGTAGACGCTATAACTTCACACAAAGCAATCAATATACACTTATTGGGATTTTTTTACCAAAAACATGGAGCAGAATACATTTTGGTCTAAATTTATAACCAACTTTGAGTTTACTATATATTTTTTAAAACTGAAAGTAAAAAAATAATGTTTTTCTTCAAAATTTTTGCCTTTTTTTTGTTTATAGCGTGAAAAATAAAAAGCGCACAGGTGATCAAATACCACCGAAAGAAAGCTCTATTTGTGTGAAAAAGGACGTAAATTTTGTTTGGGTGCAATATTGCATGACCGCGCAATTATCTGTTGAATTAGTGCAGCGCCGAGTAGCAAAAAGAGGCCTGGTCATTAAGGGGGGTAAATCCTCAGGAGGGCAAGTGGTTAAAGAGCTGATGACACAGGCTCTGTCAAGTGAGCAGCTGTAAATAGGAAATGATGGTTATCGGCTCTCCTTGGCATGACCGCGCAACTGTCATTCAAAGTGCAACAACACTGAAAGCTGAAAACTGACCTGGGCAGGAAGGGGGTAAAAGTGCCGGTAGGCAAGGGGTTCACAATCATTTTACTCATAATCTCCTATCCTCAATACACACCTAATCATATACTGTATAATCTGTCTATATGATTATGGAACTGGTCCCACCTGAGGGGGGAAGACTCCTCCCCGTCCCGCCTGGAGGGGGGAAGACTCCTCCCCGTCCCGCCTGGAGGGGGAAAGACTCCTCCCCGTCCCGCCTGGAGGGTGGGGAAGACTCCTCCCCGTCCCGCCTGGAGGGTGGGGAAGACTCCTCCCCGTCCCGCCTGGAGGGTGGGGAAGACTCCTCCCCGTCCCGCCTGGAGGGTGGGGAGGACTCCTCCTCGTCCCGCCTGGAGGGTGGGGAAGACTCCTCCTCGTCCCGCCTGGAGGGTGGGGAAGACTCCTCCCCGTCCCGCCTGGAGGGTGGGGAAGACTCCTCCCCGTCCCGCCTGGAGGGTGGGGAAGACTCCTCCCCGTCCCGCCTGGAGGGTGGGGAAGCCTCCTCCCCGTCCCGCCTGGAGGGTGGGGAGGACTCCTCCCCGTCCCGCCTGGAGGGTGGGGAGGACTCCTCCCCGTCCCGCCTGGAGGGTGGGGAGGACTCCTCCCCGTCCCGCCTGGAGGGTGGGGGGAAGACTCCGTCCCGTCCCGCCTGGAGGGGGGGGGGGAAGACTCCGTCCCGTCCCGCCTGGAGGGGGGGGGGGAAGACTCCGTCCCGTCCCGCCTGGAGGGGGGGGGGGAAGACTCCGTCCCGTCCCGCCTGGAGGGGGGGGGGGAAGACTCCGTCCCGTCCCGCCTGGAGGGGGGGGGGGAAGACTCCGTCCCGTCCCGCCTGGAGGGGGGGGGGGAAGACTCCGTCCCGTCCCGCCTGGGGGGGGGGGGGAAGACTCCGTCCCGTCCCGCCTGGAGGGGGGGGGGAAGACTCCGTCCCGTCCCGCCTGGGGGGGTGGGGGAAGACTCCGTCCCGTCCCGCCTGGAGGGGGGGGGGGGGAAGACTCCATCCCGTCCCGCCTGGAGGGGGGGGGGGAAGACTCCGTCCCGTCCCGCCTGGAGGGGGGGGGGGAAGACTCCGTCCCGTCCCGCCTGGAGGGGGGGGGGGGAAGACTCCGTCCCGTCCCGCCTGGAGGGGGGGGGGGGGGAAGACTCCGTCCCGTCCCGCCTGGAGGGGGGGGGGGGGGAAGACTCCGTCCCGTCCCGCCTGGAGGGGGGGGGGGGAAGACTCCGTCCCGTCCCGCCTGGAGGGGGGGGGGGGAAGACTCCGTCCCGTCCCGCCTGGAGGGGGGGGGGGGGGAAGACTCCGTCCCGTCCCGCCTGGAGGGGGGGGGGGGGGAAGACTCCGTCCCGTCCCGCCTGGAGGGGGGGGGGGGAAGACTCCGTCCCGTCCTGTCTGGAGGGGGAGGGGAAGACTCGTCCCGCCTGAGCAAGGGACAATACAGAAATCACACCAACAACAAGTTTAAAATGGTGAAAAATGGATTCCACCTTTCTGTTGTATCTCTGTGTACCGCATGGAGAAGAGGGTTCAGCAAATAATTGTCTGAGGGTTTGAGAACAAAAATTGTGGAAAAGCATGGACAAGCTCAAGATTACAAGTCCATCTCCAGAGATCTTCATGTTCCTGTGTCCACTGTGTGCAACGTTGTCATGAGGTTTACTGCCCATGGCACTGCAGCTAATCTCTCTGGACATGGACGAAAGAGAAAAACTGATCAAAGATTGCAACAAAGAATTGTCTGGAAGTTGATCGAGGTTCTTTATCCACCATTCCAACAAAGTCAAGCTGACTTTCAGGCACAGGGTACAACGGTGTCCACTCGCACTATACGTCACCATCTGAATGAAAAGGGACGCTATGATAGGAGAGCCAGTAGGACCCCACTGCTGACACAGAAACATATTGGAAGCCAGGTTGGAGATTGCCAAAACTTGAGGAAGCCAAAATCCTTTTTGGAGAATGTGCTGTGGACAGACGAAACAAAATGACAGCTTTTTGGTAAAGCCCATCATTCTACTGTTTTCAGAAAAAGCAACGAGGCCTTTAAAGAAAAGAATCCAGTCCCTCCAGTCACACATGGTGTGGGGGGGGGGGGGTCACTGATGTTTTGGGGTTGCTTTGCTGCCTCAGGCACTGGATGTCTTCACCATGTGCATGGCATTATAAAATCTGAAAACTACCAAAGAATTGTAGGGTGCAATGTAGGGCCCGGTGTCAGAAAGTTGGGCCTCCATTAGAGGTCATGGGTCTTACAGAAGGACAATGACCCAAAGCACACGTCACAAAGCCCCCAGAAATGGTTTTAGGCACTGGAGAGGACTGAACTGGCCAGCAATGAATCCAGATCTCAATCCCATAGAGTTGGTGAAAGAAGAGCGCTCCAAAATTCCAGTAGAGAGGTGGAAGAAAATCATTGATGGTTACAGGAAGCCATTGATTTCAGTTACTTATTCCAAGGGGCGTGCTACCAAATATTACATGGAGGATGCCAATAATTTTTGTCCAGTTAATTTTTGGAGTTTTGGGTGGAATGTGTCAGATTTTGGCTTTTTGATTCTTCACTTTTTTTGTGTAATACCAATACAAACAAAAGAAATAAACATAAGAATGCCTAAACATTTGTAATTGCGACAATTTTCTGGGCGAAGTGGTGCATTATCTGACAGAAATGCTGGGGGGGGCAATACTTTTGGTCATGACTGTAACAAATAATACCAACATAAGTATAAAACAACCCGGAACCTCATCTAACATTCCGTATATTCATAAAGCTGTGTGGACTAAGATGTCATCTTCTCACTCATAATAGATGGGGAATAATGACCCGCCAGAACCACATGTTAGTATAATATACTGTCAGCTCCATCAATTACAGTATAAATGTCAAAGAAGTAGTACTCGACTCATTAGCCAAGCCAAGGGTCAACATCCAGGCTTGAGACCCACCCCATCTGCTGGAGCCAGACAGCCCCCCACACACATGGTGAGCTGTCAGACTGATGTATCACCACAAATCTTGTATCCTACACCACTAGAAACCACAGATACATACTAGCAGAGTGATTTCATAGGCTAGGGCAGTGATGGCGAACCTTTTTGAGCCCGAGTGCCCAAACTGCAACCCAAAACCAACTTATTTCTTTCAAAGTGCCAACACTGCAATGAAACCTGAATATCGAGCTTTTGGTTTAGAAAAAACAACTCGTACAGTAGTGCAAACTAATTAACAGTACAGGGATGACCAGAGACTGCGGACACAGTACAGGGATGACCAGAGACTGCGGACACAGTACAGGGATGACCAGAGACTGCGGACACAGTACAGGGATGACCAGAGACTGCGGACACAGTACAGGGATGACCAGAGACTGCGGACACAGTACAGGGATGATCAGAGACTGCGGACACAGTACAGGGATGACCAGAGACTGCGGACACAGTACAGGGATGACCAGAGACTGCGGACACAGTACAGGGATGACCAGAGACTGCGGACACAGTACAGGGATGACCAGAGACTGCGGACACAGTACAGGAGATGACCAGAGACTGCGGACACAGTACAGGAGATGACCAGAGACTGCGGACACAGTACAGGAGATGACCAGAGACTGCAGACACAGTACAGGAGATGACCAGAGACTGCAGACACAGTACAGGAGATGACCAGAGACTGCAGACACAGTACAGGAGATGACCAGAGACTGCAGACACAGTACAGGAGATGACCAGAGACTGCAGACACAGTACAGGAGATGACCAGAGACTGCGGACAGTACAGGAGATGACCAGAGACTGCGGACAGTACAGGAGATGACCAGAGACTGCGGACACAGTACAGGGATGACCAGAGACTGCGGACACAGTACAGGAGATGACCAGAGACTGCGGACAGTACAGGAGATGACCAGAGACTGCGGACAGTACAGGAGATGACCAGAGACTGCGGACAGTACAGAGATGACTGCTGACCTTTGGGGAGGGAGGGGGAGCGGGTACCTGAATTTTTTTATCTTACCTGTTCCTTTATCCAGCCGCGCGCTGTCTTCCCGGCTTCTGTAGTGTGGGCGCTCGTCGGACAGCCGGATGCCCAGTGCGCATGCGCGAGAAGCGCTGCGCTTTGTGATTGGTCCGGCGGCTTCTGGGATCTGTCATGTGTCCCAGGTACCGCCTTACCATTCACAAAGAGCACTGCTTCTTGTGCATGCGCACTTGGGACCCGGCTGTCACGCACACTACAGCCGGGAAGACAGCGCGCCGCTGGATTCTCCTGGCGTGCCCACAGATAAGGCTCGGCGTGCCGGCTGTGGCACGCGTGCCACGGGTTCGCCATCACTGGGCTAGGGTATTCATTCCCCCCTGTTCCAAGAAACATCTAAGCTTTTTTTTTTTTTTTTGAGTGTTTATATGCCAACTTCTTACTATCCCATGCTCAGTAGATCCCATTTACATGCCAACGAATGACTAATATTGGAGCGAGGGAAGAAATCCCCTACGAGGGGTGTCAAACTTGCGGCTCTCCAGTTGTTGCGAAACTACAAGTCCCATCATGCCTCTGGCTTTGAGAGTCATACTTGTAACTGACAATCTTGCAATGCCTCATGGGGCTTGTAGTTTGGCAACAGCTGGAGGGCCGCCAGTTTGACACCCGTGTCCTAGACTATGCAAGCTCTTTGTCTAGGCTGGGAGGTTGAGCAAGCGTGAAACGCGTAAACGTTCAGTTGTACCCCTCACTGTCTGTGGTGACTTTATGGAATGTACAATAAAGGTTGAAGCAGTACAGTGGATTCTGGATCCTTTTCTTTCCCTTTTTTTAAAGTGAAACTCAATCAAAACTTTTTTTTTTTTTTTTCTTCTAACATTTTGGTTAGAGAAGGGACAAGTTGGAAACGTTGCCAGTACTTTATTGCAGTCTGTGTTCCCATCGGGGAGTTTCTCTGGATTTTATATCCTAGGAGACAGTGGAAAGTACAAATCTCTCCAAATGGAGAGTAAACTTGCTGTTAACTGTTGTCAAAGGAAAAGGTGTCCTTTTTATTGAAAGATTTCCCTTTACCTCCTGTTTCTGTGACAACAAAAAAAGGCAAATTGGTGCAGAAATAAAATACAAACTGAAACAAAAATGTGACTGAGGGTTTAACTGTTCCCAACTATATCCAAAACTACAAAACAAGGTTTGGCTGGAGGTACTCTTGGAATGGAAGATTTTTTTTTATTCCTTGGATAGTGAGGGAAAGTTCTCACCATCTGTCTCTCGACTGGAAAAAAAAATAATCTCCACTTTGTTACTTGAAATGTAATATGTGACTGTTATCTCTGTAACAAAGAAAATCTCTTGGTTTGGCTCGTTGAAGACATTATTATTATTATTATTATACAGTATTTATAAAGCTCCAATAGTTCGCTCAGCGCTGTACATTACAAAGGGGGACAGAACATGTGACAGAACAATACCAATACAATGCAAAACATGACGGGATTGAGGACCCTGCTCTTTCGAGCTTACAATCTAGGACATCAAACCTATGGAGGACCTGAGGAGGTCCCTCAAGGACAATGTCGGGACAAGGTCATCCAGAGCCTAGGGCAAAGAAGCTGAACTGCGAACCCCCTTCATTATTGTCAGGGCTGGGCTCCTGCTACTTAACAAGAAGCTCTTTTCTTTCAGTGCTTAGAAGCTGCTCAGCTGTTAATTACCAGCCACTCATTGTCTCCAGTGACTCACCTGGATACCATTACCTGCCTCATTAGTCCATTCTACAGCCAGCCATTTTTTGCTATTTTAGCAGCTTGGCTCTTTTCCTCCTTGCCGTTGCATGGTTTATTATATCCAGTGTGCTCCTGTGTACAACTCTGTCTGGCTGACTTTTCTTCCGATTCCTGTTCCTGATTTTTGGCTCCTGACTGTGCTGACTTCTGGTTTCCTGACTCTGGCTCATCTGATTTCCCGCTCTGGCATCCAAACCCTGGCTTCTGTTTTGATTGCATTCCTGATCTATGTTATTTTTGCTGTTTCTTGAAAGGTGTGATTTTTTTAACTGCACTTTCTGTCTCCGCCTGGTTCATGGTTCCTGACATTTATGTGGCTTAGGAGATGCTACCCTCAGCAGTCATCCACTTGTCAAAATGTCTTTTATATCAAAATGAGCTCACTGGTGCCCCCATCCTTAAGGTAAACCACTATGCACAGGGCAGCCACACCTTTTGCCCTTGTCCAGGCCCTGCTAAAGGGTATGGACTCCAAATTCCGAACCTCCTAGTGCTCCTGGATAGATGGCTTCCACAAAGAGGAATACAAGCAACTCCTCTTCAAGTAAACTCTGCCTAAAACTGGCCATACACTAGTACATTTCCCAATGAACTTTGTACAAAAATTCTCCAGTTCTTCACTAGTGTTGTTTGAAAGTATACATTTCCCATCCTTGACCTCACTAACCATTAGACAATCAAACAAATGTTCTTTAAGCAAATATTTTCAAACATAAGTCTACTAGTGTATGGCCAGCATAAGTCTTCCCAGATGCCTTCCACCTCCGCAATGCCTAACATCACCTCTACCAACTCCCTCTGCCTTCTTACCCTCAAGCCATCTCCTGACCTTTCTTCCCTTCCCTATACCATGACCTACCCTGCCCTTGTTCCCAATACCCCTTCTCTCTCCTACACCTTTTCTACCCTTAGTTTGGGAATCTGGCAGCCTCTGCCTGGCTTGTTCCCTCAAATCATTCCTCCTCTCCACTGACTTAACCACCATGCAGTACCTCAATTACCCCTGCCCTCTAACCAGACCACTCAGTAGAATCCCCTCCCCTTTGGACTGTCTGTTCCTATTCCTATCTTTCTCCCTCTAAAATGTGTAAATCTAGCCTAAGGTATTACCCCAACCCATTTTGGTTGCACCTTCGTGGCCTTTACCTGTTCACACCTTCTTATGGTATCTGTATGTGATGGTCCAAACCAAATTGAAATTACAGTTCACTTATGAAATACCATACATACCATCTTATGGAACACCTCTCTACCTCAAGTGTTACCTGTACACTTGTTGCTTTTGGCCATTATATCCGATATTCCATTTCTAAAAAGAGGGCCCCCAAAATGAGACAAAACTGGTCTGGTAAAACCATATCTGCTGGCAGAGTAAGTGAAGGAAAGTGTTGTAACAGATGACCACATGGGAGTAAAAACCCAAAAGGGATTCTAACCTTTCTTCAACCTATCTGAAAACAAAGCTTGAGCTGGATATATACTCTAAAGCTGGTGTGAGAGGCAGTTCTATTGCTAAACCCTAGGCATTAAATAAGGAGGCTAAGCTGCTGTTCCTGGGCTGCCCACCAACATACCGGAAAACATGCAGCGAGGGGGACATGTTTTCAGCGGGTGAGTGATGGCGTGAAAGCCTAAAGCTTGCAAGGTTTGGCAGTTTGATCCTTTAGTTATCGAGGCTAAAGAGGGGAAATGTGACCCCCCCCCCCCTTCCCATGAGTGTTTGATAGGCTGGTTGAGAACATCTACTTTGCTTTTAAAGGTTTCTAGGGGTACCCTGGGCAATTATTTATGCCTCTCTGTTAATTGGTGTCAGTCTTTTTTGGCTATCTGTAAGGGGGGAATACTTACCCCTGACCAATACAGTAAGCATTCTTCTCACTGTCCACCAATGTAGGAAAATTCTTTCTATTGACCACCAAATTAATGGGGCCTATCTCCAACTTAATATGGGATTCTTCCACTGACCACCAATTTAAAGGATTCTTCCACCAATCTAAGGGGCTCTTCTTCGCTGGCTACCAGAGTAAGGGGGCACTACACTGACCACCAATGTAATAGAGCCTATCTCACACTAAGTAGTAGATTAAAGAGACCTTTCTTCCACTGACTAGCATTGTAATGGGCCCTTTAGCTATTGGCAACCAATTTAAAGGGCTGTTCTTTATTGACTACCAGTGAAAGGGGGAACTACACTTGCTTCCAAAGCAAAGGGGCACATTTCACTAGATATCAATGTGACAGTACACTGCAATATCCGTTTTTTTTTCTTGAATTATTATTATTCATATCAATAGTACTGAAAATGTCATCTAGAGCTGCCCTAAATGTTAAAAATGAAAACCCTATTTCTTCTTTTTTTTTTTTTTTCCCCCCCCTATATTCACAACTTACTGTTCACACTTATTTTATTTATTTCAGGTATTTATATAGCGCCCTCAATTTATGCAGCACTTTACATATATATTGTACATTCACATCAGTCCCCGCCCCCGAGGGGCGTACAATCTAAGGTCTCTAACTCCCATCATACATACACATGCTAGGGCCAATTTAGACAGGAGCCAATTCACCTACCAGCATGTCTTTGGTGTGTGGGAGAAAGCCGGAGTACCTGGAGGAAACCCACGCTGGCACAGGGAGAACATGCAAACTCCAGGCAGGTGTACTACAGGCCCTTGATCTGGGGGTGCAGTAGGAAAGTCAGGGGGGCATAATGTCAGCACTGTTTGTGAGTCACTGACAGTCTGTCAAACAGTGTCCTGACCTGGGGAACACTAGTATGTATGCTGTCATTACATTAGGGTGATTAAATAGAACCCGTGCCCCCTTGCATCAGGGTGTCCCCACCAGAGTGTAGACATAATCGTTATTAGCAGGGGTCCTTGAGACCAAAACATTATTTTAGAGTTTCTTCCATGTTGGAGGTTGAGAGATGCTGTTCTAATCGAAGCAGTAAATTTTAGGTCTGGCTGCATCTGTCATCCTTCGATGAGAATTAATAGATTAGTGGTTCAGGCAATGAGCTCACGCAATCACAGCACTCTCTGCCAGGCAGTCCATTTAATCTGCATTTCTGGCCCCAAACACATGTTTTTCCAAAGAAAATAGTTTCCGTATATGAAGAGGTCCAGTCATATTACCGATCAGCTGAGTCAGAGACCAGAGGGAGGAAAATGTACATCTCATCCATTTACAGAGATCTGAAAACTGGGGTGATGGTAAGAGCAGAGAAGACCAGGGAAGAGTGTGCTACAGATGAAGAGGGTATGGCGGTGGTACACCATTATGACCAAAGCTGATCTCCGGTGTTTCCATTGAGCAGTACTACATCATACAAAGATATTTTAGACCACTGTTCTCTTCCATCCTTGCATTAACAGTTTTTGGGTGGGTGCAGCATAATGCGACGGCAGTGAAGACACAGAATCTGGTTGCAATTTGTATTGAGAGAGTTCCCAACTAGGAACACTCAGTATGTCTGGGCAAGGTGGAACTGAGCGGTTCTTGAGGATGCTGACAGTGTCTGTCCCAGAGGGCGAAATGTGGGCTGGCCGTTCTGCACCCAAGCGGGAGGTTTCCAAGAAGGAAGGCGTATCCCTAGCCTACGCATCAAGAAACTCTCCCTACTGCTAGCTACCTTCCATGGCAGACAGATCTGTCCCTAACTTGTCCACTCGCAAAAACGTGCACCAAACCCAGGAGACAGGGTCGTAAATAGAGAGGTCTGCCAGAGACACATGGGCAGCCAGCAACCAACTGGGTCACTGCCCCAAGAACCATAGAGGAACCATGTTCCTCCTGGCTTCCTACCCCTCTCTGATGCTGCTGCAGTGGAGAAGACTGTCTACAAGTTTGGTGAAGACCCTTTTTTGTTACAGCTGGACTGTGCCCCTGTGTTCAAAGCCAGCTCCATAAAGACATGGTTTGACCAGTTTGGTCTGGAGAAACTCAAGTGTCCTGCACAGAGCCCTGACCTCAGCCCTACTGAACATCTTTGAAATGAACTGAAACACTGCTTGGGAGCCAGATCCTCCAACTCCTCCGGCATCAGAATCTAACCTCACATATGGGTGCAAATTCCACAGGCAACAGACTTTGTGGTAAGTTTGGTGAAGGACCTGTTCTGTTCCAGCATGACTGTGCCACTTTGGCCAAATCATGTCTTTTATGGAGCTGGCTTTGTACAGTTTGGTGTGGTTGAGTCCTGACCTCAACTCTACTGAACACCTCTGGTGTGAATTGGAACGCCGATTGTGAGCCAAATCTTCTTCTCATTCAACATCACTACCTGACCTTGCATATGGGCACAAATTCCCACAGACACCCTTCAAAATCTTGTGGAAATCATTAGGGTGAGCGCTGTCCTTATGAGCGATGTATGTGCACATTGTGCTCTCAGATGAGTGCGGTAGATGCTGAGGTCATCTGTGGTGATAAGAAATGGCGTTGTACACGTGCGGGGCTCTGAAGGATGGCACTCACTCTTGTGCCACTAGAAGTCACTCATCGTAGTGACTTGTTTGTCCTTGAAAGGAGGACCACACAGAGCTGTGAAAACTATTAGAAGCATTTGGGGCAGTCTTCACACCATGCACAAATAGTGGGTATGGGATGGATGTTTCTAAAATCAGAGTAATTTAGCATTCTGGAATGGTGTTCACAAACTGCAGATGATTTTGTCACTTCCACTTTCAGACCTGTCATTCCCCGGCTGTTACAGAAAGAGAAGAATCTTACCGAGCAAGATCTGTGCTCAACTGACTGCTTTGCACCAAGATGTCTCCACACCTGCTCAAAGCTACAGTATTATTATTATTATACAGTATTTATAAAGCGCCAATAGTTCGCTCAGCGCTGTACATTACAAAGGGGGACAGAACATGTGACAGAATAACACCAATACAATGCAAAACATGAGGGGATCGAGGGCCCTGCTCTTTGGAGCTTACAATCTAGGAGGGAGGGGATGGTGGTACAGGAGGAGATAGCTGTGGGGGATGGAGTGGTAGGAAGAGTGGAGGAGGTCGGTCAAGTTAGCAGGGGGTGGGGTAGGCTTCCCTGAAGAGATGGGTTTTCAGGGTGCGCCTAAAGGAGAGGAGAGTAGGTGATAATCTGATGGGTTGGGGCAGGGAGTTCCAGAGGATGGGTGACACCCTGGAGAAGTCCTGGAGGCGGGCATGGGAGGAGGAGACCAGGGAACTAGAGAGGAGGAGGTCTTGTAAGGAGCGGAGTGTGCGTGCTGGGCAGTACTTGGATATTAGGTCCGTGATGTAGTTTGGGGCAGTATGGTGGACAGCTTTGTACGTCAGCGTTAGGATTTTGAATTTGATCCGTTGCGCAATCGGAAGCCAGTGGAGGGATTGGCAGAGGGGGGTGGAGGACACTGAGTGGAAGCCAGTGGAGGGATTGTCAGAGGGGGGTGGTGTAAACGGAGCGGTGGGAAAGGTGAATGAGTCTGGCATCCGTATTCAGGATGGACTGAAGCGGGGATAGCCAGCAGCGAGGCAGGCCAGTGAGGAGGGAGTTGCAGTAGTCGAGTCGTGATATGATGAGGGAGTGGATGAGCTGTTTAGTGGTTTCTGGGGTTAGGAACGTGCGGATTTTGGCGATGTTGCGGAGGTGGAGTCTGCACGAGTTTGTTAAAGATTGGACTTGGGGCTGGAAGGATAGGTTGGAGTCCAGAATGACACAAAGTACTCTGGCCTGCGGGGCGGGTTTAATGGTGGCGTTGTTGGATGTGATGGAGAAGTCAATGGGGGGTGGTGTGCGGGCTGGGGGGGGGAAGACAAAAAACTCGGTTTTGGAGAGGTTCAGTTTAAGGAAGTGGAGCGACATCCAGTCTGTCACTCCGTAGGTGTGCGATTCGGGCGGAGACTGAGGGGGTGAGGTGGGGGGTTGAGAGATAGATTTCTGTGTCGTTGGCATAGAGGTGGTAGTTGAAGCTGTGAGAGTGTATGAGTTGGCCAAGGGAGGAGTTGTAGATGGAGAAGAGAAGGGGCCCGAGGACGAAGCCTTGAGGGACCCCAACAGAGAGGGGGAGTGAGGGGGAGGTGGTAGCATTATAGGTAACGCTGAAAGAGCGTATCACAAAGGGGCTTTTTTGGCCCCCTTTTGTGATGGCAAAAAAGTTTAAATGGGGGAAAAATGTTTAAAAAAAACCCCATAAACTAAAAACAATTAGAAGTTCCCCTGCACATACATGCAGGGGCGTATTTACCACAAGGCACTTGCCTAGGGTGGCATTTTTCAGGGGGGCAGCACCTCTCCTCCAGAAAAAGGGATGGAAGAAGGGACATGCACTCCATGGGAACCAGATGGGATCCGAGAGAGGTTGTGGGCTGCTTGATAGGGTAGAGCCTGACTCTCATTCCCGGGGATGTCCGGAGCTGTGAAGACGCGTGTCTTTCTCTCTAGTGCCGGGAGGGGGTTAGTGGGAGGCTCTCACAGGTGTGGGGAAGGGGTGGTGTTGGTCAGTGTCAGGCTCTCTCTGCGGAAGGGGGAAGGGGGGGTGGTGTTGGTCTGTGTCTATGGGGGCAGACGATTTTTGTGTTGCCTAGGGCAGCACAAAACCTAAATACACCACTGCATACATGCAAAGGCAAATGTGTGCATAGGTCCAGAAATCGTATGTAAACGGTGATTGCCCCCCACATGTGGGGTACGGCCACAAACGGCATGAGAGCAATAATTCTAGGACCATAATTTCACGCTGAATTCTAGGCTGATGACCGGTAAAGGCTTTTAACGCGTCGCCTATGGACAATTTTGTTGCCATTTCCCAGCTGTGGGCAATTTGTAAATCTTGACATGTTTTGGCTCGATTTACTCAATGCAACCTCATCTTTCATATAAAATCCTTTCATGCATTCTACGGCCAGCGACCATTGCGGGAGATGTCAGAGCGAGGCTCTCTTATCCACATATACTGCCAATGTCCATGTATTGAACCCTCCTGGTGGTCGGTTCATCATATACTGCAACGCCTCTTTGAATCAGCTATTCTCTTCAATCCTAAAGTATTTCTCTTCGGCTCGTCTCCCCCACCTCTCTCCTTAACTGCTAAGAAACTGCTGAGTTACATCCCTACGGCAGCGAAATATCTTCTCGCACTCAATAGGGGGAAAATTTTTTTTTCACCCCAATTGAGTGCGACAAGATATCTCGCTGCCTTAAGTATGTACCTCAGCAGTTTAGGAGAGAGTTGGGGGAGACGAGCCGAAGAAAATACTTGAAGAGCACCTCCATCTCTTTTTACCACTTTATGCTAGAATTAAAGTGGTTGTGAACTCTTACATATACCCAGTGAAGTGACCAGCCCCAGGTGATCCGAAGTTGAAACCAATCCTCCTACATAAGTTGTACCTGTTTATCTGCAGTCTTTTTTTTTTTTTTTTTTTTTCTGTACATCCATTCAAAGTGCTGACTTTTTTAAAGCTTATCTGAGCGTTCAAAAAAAAGGGGGCGGAAGGCTGAAGTTACACTTTGCTGAGCTCAGTGAGGAGAGCACTGAGAGATGATTAGAGGGAAGAGACAACCCCCCCCCCCCTCTACCAGTGGTGTATTTAGATTTTGTGCTGCCCAGAGGCGTATCTACCGCGAGGCAAACAAGGCAATTTTTAGGGGGGTGGCACTTGTACTCTTGCAGTGGCCCGGACAGACAGCAGGAGGATCGATGTGGGAGAGGGCAGTTGCAGAGTGATGCTCGTGTATCTCCCTCTAGCAGCTGACGAGCCAGGACAAGGGGAAAGCCTGGAGCAGGGAGAGGAGAGGAAAGAGCCCGGAGGAGGTGAGCTGTGTTGTGTTCTGTGGGATCTCCCTGCCTCCCTCCCTACACTGACAGATCGTATAGGACTGCACACACCTCCCCCCCTCATTCCTGCTGCCCGGAGATCAGCAGCCCTTGGAGGAGGTGTGTGTGCAGCCCCATATGATCTGAGAAGGGAGGGGGGAGAGAGAGAGAGTGGGGGGGGGGGGCGGGGGGGGGGAGAGAGAGAGAGCATCATATGTACATACACACACTTATGAAGGCCATAGACGGATCATCCGCACGAAAAATCGTCCGATATTCACGTCGTTAGTGGGGCCCACCCATTGGCCATTTTCCGTGGATTGTCTCATTTACTTTTATCGGTCAAGCTGTAAAATCCACGAAAAAACGGCCATTTTTCATGGACGATGGTGGCAGCATCGGCAACGGCACCAACCTATTTTTCGTTTATCGGCCGACAATTCGGCCAATAAACGGCCCGTCTATGGCCTGCCTTATTGACTCTCTCGCTCTCTCATTGGGTAGGGGGGGGGGGGGCAGGGCGCAAAATTTTTGTGTTTCCTAGGGCAGCACAAAATCTAAATACACCACTGGTGCTGCCCTAGGCAAAACAAAAATCGTCTGTCCACACACATACACTGACCAACACCATCACCCCCCTTTTCCCTCCTGCGGAGAGAGCCTGACATTGGCCAACAACACCCCTGCCCCCACCCAGGAGAGACTTCCACTACCCCCCCACCCCACAGCCTATATCCTCTCTTGGATCCCACCTGGTTCCCATGGCGCGCGTGTCCGTTTTTTCATCCCTTGTTCTGGAGGGAGGTGCTGCCCCCCTGAAAAATGCCACCCTAGGCAAGTGCCTTGTTTGCCTTGTGGTAAATACGCCCCTGCCATCCACACCGCTCACAAGCTGTCAATCTGCTGGCGCACCCTCCCCTGTCACCATTTTTCTCTTGGTGTCAGGGAAAACTTGTTAGAAGTGATTCATTCTGATATTGGAGGAAGGAGGCAGCAGACAGAAATGACACTTGGTACTCTGGATTGAGACACGTACACACTATAGAGGGATATGCTTTGTTCATATTTCATGTCTGAGGTTTACAACCATTTTAAAGACAGAAACACTCATGGCGCGGTTGCATGATTCCCTAGACAATGTAATAAGGTGTGGGAGTTGTGGAATAGTAATGAGGACCCGCCTTAGTAGAATCCTTCTGATACGCTTTTATCTTACTTACACAGTGTGGTTGGTGGTCAGGAGGGTGGAGAGATCCATATCTTTCATTCTTTCTATTTCTCATTCTTATGTTTCTTCTAAAGGTGTTTTTTTTTTTTCTTGTTCCAAGTACTCTGATACTCAGGACAGTTTAAAGAGCAGTGCAGGCCTTGCTCACATTACTTCTAAGAAGACTTCAACTTTTTAAACAGAGGATTGATTGGCCTTGTATGCAATTGAGATATGATTCCCTCCATTGTATATTAGACCTAGTTAAACATATTGGTGTACTAAATATTGTCACCCTTTGCTCTATATGTTTTATGTCTTTTTATGTAATATTTAGCACCCGCTGCTGTACATAGTTTTGTAGCGTAGTTAGACGACTGGGTGTGAGTCGGTGAGTTTTTACTTTAGGCAGGCCGGAGGGATCTACAGGTTGGGGTTCTGGTACCTCCCCCTGGTTCTAGAAGCTTGGAATAGTTTCTAGAAACTAGTGGGTGGAGGTCAGAAGGTGCTGATCTAGATATTTATGGGAATCTGGCCAATCCCCAGGCAGGAGGCCTGGCAAGGTGGCCTAATCTGTCCATAAATATGTAACAGCCTGGCCAGCAGGTGAGTTGGGTGGAAGATGGAGTACTGAGGTGTGTTGCTCTGTAGCCTGGGAGGGGATCCCGGAGAAGAGAGGGGGGGGGTTGCCTGGAATGGGAGAAGGAAGTTGACAGAGGGAGCTCCACTGCCCTGCAGTCCACTGAGGAAGGATAGTCTGCAAGCTGGGAAAAAAACTAGCTCAGCGGAAGGCCTGAAAGCAGTTTACCCAACGCTACAGGACATGAGGACAGTGAGAGTACCTCTACACCCCCCGGGCCTACAGGAAAGAGGGTTGCTAGGTGCTATACCCAACCATTTCTACTTGGGGCAGGGCTACAAGTCTGTTCTAGAATCTCTTGCTCTGAGATGCTCTTCAAAGGCAGCCAGGTGGATGGGCAGTTTCCAACTGGGGTCTGAAAAGGCTCATAAAGAGGGAACCAACAGACTGTTACTGATCCATCAAGACACTGATGCCACTCCTGAGGCAGTGAAAGTCCAGAATGCATCATTTTTGTACAGACTTTAGAAAGTTTGTCCTCAAAGTTATTGTTTCAAGTCAAGTTGGCCATCCCATATAATGTAACCCTAGACCCTATCCAAGTGTTTATCCCAAATAAAACAACAAAAAACAAGCCCATGGACTGGTCACTGACTCTGAATGGAAGTTGGAAAATGCATTTTGCCTGGCCATGCAGGAAATGGGGAGGGGGGGGGGGGGGTGAGTGTAACCCAAAACAAATGGCTCTTAAGGTGGCAGCACTACAGATATATTACTGGTATGATCTGCCTGATACCGAAGTTCAATCGCTAGCTTTAAAAATGTCTCCTGAAAATTGATCTCGTGTGACATTTTGGATTATGTTGGAAAACAAATGTTTGTTTTATAAAAATAAGATTGAAACAGCCACCGTTTTATTCTCCAGGGCCTCTGCTTTCAGAAAATATGTGTTTGGGTTGCAAGTCATTTTGTAGCCAGAAATGCTGATTTTTTTTTTTTTTTTTTTTTTTTTTTTTAATGTGCCAAAATTTGCCCTGGACAGCTGGCGGTTAATAAAAGCTGAAGATTGGCAAAGATTAAAAATGACTTTTGAAATGTTATCGCCACCCACATGGAAGAAAAGTATATTTTAATTATATTTAAAAATATTCTTCCCAAATATATTGACATATATTTGAAATACTACAATTTTGGCTGTATTCTATATTTTTCAATAAATGTGTGTGTGTGTGTGTGTATGTATATATATATAATATATATATATATATATAATATATAGTGGGGCAAAAAAGTATTCAGTCCGCCACCAATTGTGCAAGTTCTCCCACTTACAAAGATGAGAGAGGCCTGTAATTGGCATCATAGGGAGACCTCAACTATGAGAGACAAAATGAGAAAACAAATCCAGACAATCCCATTGGCTGATCTGGAAAGAATTTATTTGCAAATTATGGTGGAAAATAAATATTTGGTCACCTACAAACAAGCAAGATTTCTGCCTCTCACAGACCTGGACCTTCTTCTTTAACCCCTTGACGCCGACGTAACACAAATATGCGGCCTCACGGACCTGGGCTTTTTTCCGTGGGGCCGCATATTTGCGTACCTGTCTTTGTGCTGGGAGCGCGCCGCTCGGCGCGCTCCCAGCACCAAGACCGCGGTGTCACTGAGAGCCCCGGGTCCCGTTCTAACGATCGGGACCCGGGACTCCCGATTCCGGGTCACGTGATCGCTGTGATAGCCTCTGATTGGCTATCACAGTGATCAATCACTGTGCAGCCCGGCCCCCTTGTTTTCTCTCTCTCTATGAATGGAGAAGAGAGATACATTGTATCTCTCGAACTCCTGAGATAGAGAAAAAAAAAGTTTGTAAAAAAAAAAAAAAAGATAAAATAAAAAATAAAGAAAAATACCTAGATCAAGGTTTGATCTAGTTCAGTACCAGGGTTAGTGTTTGGGTCAAGGTCAGGGTCAAGGTCAAAGGTCAGGGTCAAAGGTCAGGATTTAAAAAAAAAATTGGTATCAGTGTCAGTTAGTGTTAATGTTAATGGCAGTGACAGTGTGTTTTATGTAAAAAAAAAAAAAAAAGACAAACAAAATGCACACTATTGTTTCTGGACTGTACTACGGGTACAAACAACAAATAACATACACATATATGGTATCACTGCGATCAACAAGAACTGGAGAATGTATTTTGGGTTGTTCTTTGGTGGTAGGTTATGGTCGTAACAAGAAACACAGTTAAATTTAAAAAAATGATTTTTTTTACTATTTTGGCCCAGTTTTCCTTTAATAATAAAAAAAAAAAATAGGAGCTATCCATTACCATTTACCACTAAATGAAAGCCCAATTTGTCCTGAAAAAAACAAGGTATAATCCACCTGGATGTACAAAGTAGTTGTGATGATCTGTACGGTTCTACTAACACATGTCAACGTTGCAGAATTGTGCTTAGGCATTTAGATTTGTTTTACCCTTAGGCGTGAAGGGGTTAAGAGGCTCCTCTGTCCTGCACTCATTACCTGTATCAATGGCACCTGTTTGAACTTGTTATCAGTATAAAAGACACCTGTCCACAACCTCAAACAGTCACACTCCAAACTCCACTATGGTGAAGACCAAAGAGCTGTCGAAGGACACCAGAAACAAAATTGTAGATCTGCACCAGGCTGGGAAGACTGAATCTGCAATAGGCAAGCAGCTTGGTGTGAACAAATCACCTGTGGGAGCAATAATTAGAAAATGGAAGACATACAAGACCACTGATAATCTCCCTCGATCTGGGGCTCCACGCAAGATCTCACCCCGTGGGGTCAAAATGATCACAAGAACGGTGAGCAAAAATCCCAGGACCACACGGGGGGACCTAGTGAATGACCTGCAGAGAGCTGGGACCAATGTAACAAAGGCTACCATCAGTAACACACTACGCCGCCAGGGACTCAGATCCTGCAGTGCCAGACGTGTCCCCCTGCTTAAGCCAGTACATGTCCGGGCCCCTCTGAAGTTTGCTAGAGAGCATTTGAATGATCCAGAAGAGGATTGCGAGAATGTCATATGGTCAGATGAAACCAAAATAGAACTGTTTGGTAGAAACACAACTCGTCGTGTTTGGAGGAGAGAGAATGCTGAGTTGCTTTCAAAGAACACCATACCTACTGTGAAGCATGGGGGTGGCAACATCATGCTTTGGGGCTGTTTCTCCGCAAAGGGACCAGGACGACTGATCCATGTACAGGACAGAATGAATGGGGCCATGTATCGTGAGATTTTGAGTGCAAACTTCCTTCCATCAGCAAAGGCATTGAAGGATAGGATATATAACAAAGTATTGAGATGAACTTTTCATATTCACCAAATACTTATTTTCCACCATAATTTGCAAATAAATTCTTTCCAGATCAGCCAATGTGATTGTCTGGATTTGTTTTCTCATTTTGTCTCTCATAGTTGAGGTCTCCCTATGATGCCAATTACAGGCCTCTCTCATCTTTGTAAGTGGGAGAACTTGTACAATTGGTGGGGACTAAATACTTTTTTGCCCCACTGTATGTATATATATATATATATATATATATATATATATATATATATATATATATACACACTAATCCAAATATATGAAAAATATTTTCAAATATCCTGTATGTCTTTAAAAATACATTTTATCTACAATTTTGGAATGAATTTACAAATATATGTAAAAATGTCAAAATGACTTTTTTATATGAAGAATATATAAAAAGTGCATTTCAGTGGTGTGTGTGTGTGTTACATATATCAATATTTTTTTTTATATATTACATATATATATATATATATATATATATATATATATATATATATATGTATGTGTGTGTGTGTGATATATAAAAAAAAAATTATATAGATAATAGATCTATAAAATGTATCTATTGCAAAATACTGAATATGGCCAAAATTGTAGTATTTCAAATATATTTTTCTTCCATGTGGGCACGATGATGGTTATGTGAGATTTTAGTGGCTGGGCTTACATCTACTTTAACAGGCATTTGAAAATGTGAGCGGTTTGTGCATTTGGAAGTGTGAACCCAATCTGATGGACATCTTATTAGTGGTGTAAGGGGCTTGCATCTCATCAGTTCCATCTTTGCTTGAATCGCTCTGCAATGCAAGAAAGATTCAAGCGGTCTCCATGTTGCTGATAATAGCTCTCATATTCAGAACATCCTACATTGTGGAACGGGCGAGTAGAGGCACCGCGGGCCGGAATACTATTTTTCAATTCTGTGGCATACAAGGACTGTACTGCTCTATCTATTGATAAATTAGAGATCTGCTCCCGGTGTTCGTGGCTTTATCATGATGGTCTCCCTGGAGTTGTCATCGGATCTGCCTGCTGCCCCCTGAGTGTCTGTAATGAGACATTCGCTATGCTGCTAACGTATGCGCGGTCAATGCTCAGAGCTTCTTAACAAGCTGTTCATATCCTCCCACAGAGGGGAAGGTGACAGTTAGTTAGGATAATTGACCGTACAGAACATGAAGAGCTGGAATCTACGGGAGAACCACTGCAGGGGTAATGAGATGAGAGAAGAATCGAAGGTTGGACCACAGGGTGCCCGATGGTGACCACACAAGTCTCTCCTGTTATGATAGACAGGTTGTCACCCTATAAATAGAGTCCAAAGGAACAGCGCTCAAGGGACCAGTGCAGTTCATACAAGGGTCAAATTCTGAACAAAATTTTCTTTACAAAATTTTATGCGTTTTGTAGTCTGTACCACCATTGATTTCAAGATTCAACCAACCAAGCCTTTGATTTCACCTCGTGTTGCTACTGAAAATAATTTTCTCTTTCCAGGTCACGGCTCACGCTCATTTCTTTTTTGATTACATTTCTCCCATCGTTGATTAGAAATTAGTTTTTCAGAAAATTTCCAACATGTCCATTCTACGTTTTCTTTAGAAAATCGGAAATTTCATGCATTTTTATAATCAGATGGTGCCACCATTGATTTAAAAATTCGACCAACCAAGCCTTTCATTTCATTTCATGTTGCTACAGAAAATAAATTTCATAGCCAAGAATTTTATTTTCTTTCCAGTTCATGGCTCAAGCTCATTATTTTTTCTTTTTTTGATTAAATTTCTCCCATCGTTGATTAGAAATTATGTCGTTTTTCTGAAAATTTTCAACATGCCCGATTTTACTCAAATTTGATGGTTGCTCGAAAATCGGCTGTTGTGGCCCAATTATGGTGCAAAATTTGAACAAAAATTCTTAGAAAAGATTTTCGAAAGAAAATTCTTTCGGAATTCAACCCGCGTATGGCCGACGTTAGGCTTCTAGTTGTAATACCTCAGCAGTGAAAGATATACATTCATTCCGATAAAAGAACAGTATCATCCAACAGCAGTATGTTAACGCCCAATTGTGGCCATGATCAGTTGTATATTTAGGATTTGTGCTGCCCTAGGCAACACAAAAATTGACCCCGCCCCCCAGAAAGAGACTAACATTGACCAACAACACCCCAGCCCCCCACCCAAGAGAGCCTTCCACTACCACTGCCCCCCATATACCAGCCACCATCCCCCATGGCGAAAGAAAGAGAGACACTCACCTTCACAGCTCTGAACGTCCCCGGGAACGAGAGTCGGGCTGTGCATACACCGTCATGAAACTCGCCCTCCTCTCTCGGAACCCCCCAAGTCCCCATGCCGCGTGTGTACCTTCTTCCACGGGGCAGTGCTGCCCCCCCTGAAAAATGCCGCCCTAGGCAAATGCCTTGTTTGCCTTGTGGTAAATACACCCCTGGCCATGATGGAATATCCGCTCACCTAGGCAGCATGAGCCCCCAAGCCGGAGTGGATGGCAACACAAAGGGGATTCCTTGATCAATGGAAGCAAGCTGGCCGTCCCGGGGACCATGGCACATCGGAACTGACGTCAAGGGTTCCGGGAGGGATCAGAAGTCGGCCACCAAGAACCAGGCTGAACTGCAATCTAAGCTGGTTGCCATGACAACGCGTCTCGCGTGCATGCGCTTTATCAAGTCATGAATAACAGTGGCTACTAGCGATCTTATATAAGGAGTGGGGGGGAGGGCGATCTAGTCACATCTCCATATAGTGCCACAAACCAAATTGTCCAGTAAGTGGCCACCTGGCTCAGTAGTGACATTGCTATATTAGGGCTCATTTACACTTGCTTCGACTTTTTTCATGCTTCTTTGATGCTTTTTTGAAGCTTTAGTGAAGCTTGGCAAATGCCCTGTGTGTGTTTTGGTTTTTGTTTTGTATTTGTTTCAAAAGGGCCCAGTAGAATCCCAGTTCAGTAGTAACCCCACTCAGCAGATCCCCAGCTCATTAGTACCCCTGTTCAGAAGATCCATAGCTCATTGGTATGCTCATTCAGCCGATCTCCAGCTTATCAGTACCCTCATTCAGCAGATCCCCTCCTCCATCGTACTCCCAGCTCTGCTGATGCCCCACTCAATAGTAAATCCCAGCACTGCTGATGCCCCACTTGGTTACCCCTAGCACTGCTGATGCCCCACTTGGTTACCCCCAGCACTGCTGATGCCCCTCTTGGTTACCCCCAGCACTGCTGATGCCCCTCTTGGTTACCCCCCAGCACTGCTGATGCCCCTCTTGGTTACCCCCCCAGCACTGCTGATGCCCCTCTTGGTTACCCCCCAGCACTGCTGATGCCCCTCTTGGTTACCCCCCAGCACTGCTGATGCCCCTCTTGGTTACCCCCCAGCACTGCTGATGCCCCTCTTGGTTACCCCCCAGCACTGCTGATGCCCCTCTTGGTTACCCCCCAGCACTGCTGATGCCCCTCTTGGTTACCCCCCAGCACTGCTTATCCCTCTGTTCAGTGGTTACTACTTTGATGTGACTTGGGTGTGCCATAGATTGCAATGTAAACTCTCAAAAGTTGCATCTTAATGTTATCCATGCGACAGTTGTGCAACAGTCAAAGCCAAAGTTGCACCTGTGACGGGAGTGACTTTTGGGGGTGGGGGGACCTCTGTATCATCTCCCCAAATCATTATGTTTAACCCACCCTGTGCCTGTTTAAGGGGTACAGGGTGTGTATGTGAATGTCTGAGTCTTGTGTATAGTGTGTGTTCCTTTGTCTAGGCCACATGGCTGTCCATTGTCTGTTTGCCATGTGCTACCCCCCATTGTGCTGTGTCTTCCTGTCCAGCCAACTATTATGGGATGTACTGTTTGTGTATTGGTGTGGGGGTTGGTCAACGTCCTTTACCATGTGTTTCATCCCATTGTTCTGTGTTTGGGTGGGATGGGGCGGGCTGATGATGTATTTCCTGTTCCTGGTTGTGTTTCCCCGCCCTCTGTATAAAACATGTTGTTTGTGTAAAATAAAGAGTTGTTGGCTTCCTGTATTATGAAGAGCTGGGTATTGTCTGTTTCCTGAGGGATTTCAAGGGTGTGGTCCGTGGATGGTGTTTGGACAGGGGAAGTTGTGCTATAACGGAAAAACTCAGTGCGGTCTGGGTTCCGGTTCCGTTACATTGGTGGCAGCGGTGGGATTGTGCTTCCAACCTGTAAACACATCCAAACCATCACCGGGATCCAAGAGCAGGAGAAGAGAGACAGATACCACTCGCAGCTATGGAAACAGAGGTCTTATGGCGGATGCAGCAAGTGCTGGCTTATTTAGATGACCCGGTTTCTACATGGGAAGAGCGTGGATGGACAAATACGTCTGTCCAACAGCTGGATGAGGGTGTGGAAGATGGAGCAGTCGGCGCATCCCTCCAGTTACAGATCCCAGGATGTATGGATCTAATGGATTTTTCGCTGGAGGATGTTATGGGTGATGAATCACCTGCAGTCTGGGACATCCAAACCACCACCAGGATCCAAGGTTCAGATAGCAGGAGAGGAGAGATACCACCTGCAGCTATGGAAACAGAGGTCTTATGGCAGATGCAGCAAGTGCTGGTGTATTTAGACGATCCTGTTTCTACATGGGATGAGCTTGGATGGAGGGACGTGTCTGTCCAACAACTGGATGAGGGTATGGAAGATGGAGAAGTTGGCTCATCCCTCCAAGTACAGATCCCAGAATGTATGGATCTAATTGATTTTTCAATGGAGGACGTTGGGGGTGATGAGTCACCTGCCAAAGTGCTGGCACTGGACTCAAGAGCCACCAGCCCGTGCCCTGGACATTTAGCCATTCCAGAGACTGGGGATTGTACTGATTTTTTTTCTAAGGAACCATCCGGGGAGCTGCCAGCTGAAGCGCTGACAACCGGACAGAGGGTCCAGGACCTCTGCCCCACACCTGTGGTAGTTTCAGAGGCCCAGCGTGAGAAGGGAGAGGAGGTTGTTGTCCTCCCTCCCCCACAGTCAGCCAAAGTGGAGGAAACTCTTTTCCCTCCCAAGCCAGGATCTGGGCACCAGGGGGACAGTGACAGAGGAATGCCATCCCAGCAGCAGATCCACAGTCTGGGAGTGGAGGAAGACAGCCTCCCTCCCCCACGGTTAGCCGGAGCAGATGTGGGGTCCCCAGCAGAAGCGCTGGCACCAGGGCAGAGTGCCACTGGCCTCTGCCTAGCAACTACAGTCACCACTTGGATACCCCAGGGATGCTGGGTAGTTGGCCCAGATCCCCTACAGAAGGATGGAGTCGGCCCAGCCACCCTGTCTTCTCTCCAGCGGCTGAGAGGATTTCTGGGAGAAGGACCAGTCCGTACTTCTCCCCAGTGGTGGGTATGTTTTACGGGAGAGGCAGAGGTTGGCTGGGTGAGTAACGCTTGGTGTGGGACAATTTGCATGGGGTACTGTGCGGGTGCTGGCATTGGGGGACTGGAGGTGCAGACTAACTTCAGAGTACATCCGTCTGGGATCTACTCCTGCGTTAGTCTCCTGCCGAAAGGGGAGATATGTGACGGGAGTGACTTTTGGGGGTGGAGGGACCTCTGTGTCATCTCCCCAAATCATTGTTTAACCCACCCTGTGCCTGTTTAAGGGGTACAGGGTGTGTATGTGAATGTCTGAGTCCTGTGTATAATGTGTGTTCCTTTGTCTAGGCCACATGGCTGTCCATTGTCTGTTTGCCATGTGCTACCCCCCCATTGTGCTGTGTCTTCCTGTCCAGCCAACTATTATGGGATGTACTGTTTGTGTATTGGTGTGGGGGTTGGTCGATGTCCTTTACCATGTGTTTCATCCCATTGTTCTGTGTCTGGGTGGGCTGGGGCGGGCTGATGATGTATTTCCTGTTCCTGGTTGTGTTTCCCCGCCCTCTGTATAAAACATGTTGTTTGTGTAAAATAAAGAGTTGTTGGCTTCCTGTATTATGAAGAGCTGGGTATTGTCTGTTTCCTGAGGGATTTCAAGGGCGTGGTCCGTGGATGGTGTTCGGACAGGGGAAGTTGTGCTATAACGGAAAAACTCAGTGCGGTCTGGGTTCCGGTTCCGTTACAGCACCCAACCAAAGCTGTCATGTAAAGTCCTAATGGAAATTGCACGAGTATGAATGGAGCCTTACATTTTTCGTCACCACCTGAAGCTTTCTGCAGTTCGTGCGAGTGAGCATGTGATCAGAGTCAGCTGTGCCAAGTAAAGAATACTTGTTCAATCTATATTTTTCCGGTCGCTTGTTGCTTCGGCGTACTAGTGCAGGATAATGGTACTGTTGTAGAAGTTGCCTATGGCCTCTCGCTCACTATTGATGAACATCAGACATTGCTGGCAGAAAAGAAAACTGAGGATGAACTGGCCCTAGTATGTGTATGTATGAAGGTGAGTTAGGGACCTTAGATTGTACGCCCCTTGAGGGTCAGGGACTGATGTGAATGTACAATATATATGTAAAGCGCTGCGTAAATTGACGGCGCTATATAAGTACAAGAATTAAAAAAAATAAATATATAAATAAAAATATATATATATATATATATATATATATATATATATATCTATATACACACACTAAAATATATACATTTTAATGTGTGTGTAATTAATAAATACACACACACACACACACAAATATTTATGTATATACATACATACATATAAATTAAAAAAGTAAATAAAATATATATAATTTATTTACTTATTTAATTTATATGTATTTTTTAATTTCATATATATATTTATTTCTTTTTTAACTGCTCTATAAGCCATGAACCACCTCTACAACAAAATGTAGGACCTTTTAGATACCTTCCCTCCTTGGTGCTATGCTCAGAATTTCTCCCGTGCTGCACCCATTTTTTTGAAATCCTAAAGGATTTGTAATTTCTGTTCATCCAGTCCTGCGATTTAACCAGCTACGCAGCACAGTCCTTGTATAACAGAAATATATTGGTCCCCTGTGCTCAAGAGTGGTGTACAAAGATGGAACCGTAACAGATCCTTCGTGCATCAAATACTAGCACTGGCCTTGCTGCCCTTTAGGGGTTTGGGGGGAAAACCCGCAGGAACTAACTCGGGCTCTGAGGAAGAGGAGACCGCTCCTTGAAATGCCTTAAGAGGGTTCTCACGAGTTTGGGAGCTGATCCTGTGTACTGGTCGCTTTTGTTTCTGACACGCTTTTGTATTCCACAATGTTTGTGAGTATATTTTCCTTCGGATTAATAAAGCTATCCCCCTAGGTAATGCACAAGGCTGGTGCGCCCCCCTTCTTTTTTTTTTTTTCTTTTGTTTTTACACAGTCCTGTCTGGCAGGGCAGGAAACCTGATTTTTCTCTGTTGCGGTTCAGTAATCCTTCCCCAGCCAGTGATTGGATAGTGAAAGGAGAAGCGGCAAACGAATGAGCTCATCTGTCACTCCGCTCTCTCCTATTATCAGCATGCTTCTAATTGGCACATGACTACTGCAGCAAAACAGCCTCATTGTGCTACTTCTCCCTCTCCCAGTCTGAGCTCTGCTGTACAGAGACTGCCAGAGGCTGATGCCAGGTCAGATCCAGGTCCTTGCACTGCTTGCCTTTTAATTAGATTTAATGATGTATTAAAAAAAAAAATTCAGAGCGGCATTCGTTTGGGTATTTTATATCAGCCTGGAGTTCAGCTTTGTTTTAGGCATCCCCTTTAATGTTGTCTCTCTCATTTCACAAATGTCCAGGTATCCTGGAGTGTCTCTTCTGTACACCCCATACAGGGCCGTGGATAAGGGGGTACCACCAGGTCTCCTGTACAGGGCCCAGGCCAACAGGGGGGCCCAGGCGAATTGGATGTGGGAACG
Source organism: Staurois parvus (assembly GCF_062004578.1). Taxonomy (NCBI): domain Eukaryota; kingdom Metazoa; phylum Chordata; class Amphibia; order Anura; family Ranidae; genus Staurois; species Staurois parvus. The sequence continues at coordinate 113,357 of NW_028318659.1, read as the reverse complement.
GAGGGTGATCGGACCGGTGGGGGGGCGATTACTGGAACCGATCCCCTGTATAACTCTTTTCTGCAGCATCTGAAAGCTGGATTCTTCTCCTCTCCTTCCCGCTGGATTTCAGCTGCTGCAGGGAGAGCCATACAGGGCATCGGTTCCAGTAATTGCCCCACCCACCATGCCGATCACCCACCCTGTGCACATCTGACTCACCTAGCTGCCTGGGCCCCCACGGTGCCGGCTTCCCTCCTCTCCTTCCCACTGGCAGCTGCAAGCACACAATAGGATCCTTCAGGATGGAGTGTGGGGGAAGGGTCTGAGATATATATATATATATATATATATATAGTGGGGATCGAAAGTTTGGGCACCCCAGCTAAAAATTTGTATTAATGTGCATAAAGAAGCCAAGGAAAGATGGAAAAATCTCCAAAAGGCATCAAATTACAGATTAGACATTCTTATAATATGTCAACAAAAGTTAGATTTTATTTCCATCATTTACACTTTCAAAATAACAGAAAACAAAAAAATGGCGTCTGCAAAAGTTTGGGCCCCCTGCAGAGTTAATATCTTGTACTGCCCCCTTTGGCAAGTATCACAGCTTGTAAACGCTTTTTGTAGCCAGCCAAGAGTCTTTCAATTCTTGTTTGAGGTATCTTTGCCCATTCTTCCTTACAAAAGTCTTCCAGTTCTTTGAGATTTCTGGGCTGTCTGTCACGCACGGCTCTTTTAAGGTCTATCCATAGATTTTCAATGATGTTGAGGTCAGGAGATTGTGAAGGCCATGGCAAAACCTTCAGTTTACGCCTCTTGATGTAATCCCCCCCGTGGATTTTGAGGTGTGTTTAGGATCATTATCCATTTGTAGAAGCCATCCTCTCTTTAACTTCAGCTTTTTCACAGATGGCATCAAGTTACCATCCAAAATTTGCTGAAATTTTATTGAATCTATTTTTCCTTCTACTCGTGAGATGTTCTCTGTGCCACTGGCTGCAACACAACCCCAAAGCATGATTGATCCAACCCCATGCTTAACAGTTGGACAGAGGTTCTTTTCATTCAATTCTGTGCCCCTTCTTCTCCAAACGTACCTTTGCTCATTCCGGCCAAAAAGTTCAATTTTAACCTCATCGGTCCACAGAACTTGTTTCCAGAATGCATCAGGCTTGTCTATATGTTCATTTGCAAAGTTCAAACGATGATTTTTGTGGTGAGGACGTAGAAGAGGTTTTCTTCTGATGACTCTTCCATGAAGACCATATTTGTACAAGTATCTCTTTATAGTGGAATAGTGTACCACAACTCCAGTGTCTGCCAGATCTTTCTGGAGGGATCGTGCAGTCAAACGTGGGTTTTGAATTGTATTTCTCACAATCCTGCGAGCTGTTCTGTCTGATATTTTTCTTGGTCTTCCAGATCTTGCTTTAACTTCCACTGTTCCTGATGACTGCCATTTCTTAATTACATTCCGAACAGAGGATATTGACATCTGAAAACGCTTTGCTATCTTCTTATAGCCTTCTCCAGCTTTGTGAGCATCAACTATTTTCAGTTTCAGTTTTCTAGACAACTGCTTAGAAGAACCCATGGTGCTGATTGTTGGGGCAAGGTCAGATGAGTCCGGGCATTTAAAACCTTTGAGATTGACATCACCTGGTCTTCCCAGACGATGATTGAGAACAATCCATGGCACTGGCAGGTCTCAGCTTGGCAAAGGGGGCAGCGCATGCTATAAATTCTGCAGGGTGCCCAAACTTTTGCAGACGCCATTTTTTTGTTTTCTGTTATTTTGAAAGTGTAAATGATGGAAATAAAATCTAACTTTTGTTGACATATTATAAGAATGTCTAATCTGTAATTTGATGCCTTTTGGAGATTTTTCCATCTTTCCTTGGCTTCTTTATGCACATTAATACAAATTTTTAGCTGGGGTGCCCAAACTTTCGATCCCCACTGTGTGTGTGTATATGTATGTGTATATGTATGTATATATATATATATATATATATATATATATATATATATATATATATATAGTCACATTAACCAGCTCCTAAATTTCCTGAATGAACACAATTGAGTGATCAGCACTGATCACTCGCTGTGTTCATTCATAACTAAAGCACAGTAAACTGTGGGGTTTTTTTTTTTTTTGGTGTTATTTTTTTTTTTTTCAAGGGGGCCCTGTCAGGCTGGCTGTATGGGGCTCTGTGGTTTCTAACAGCAGCCCTGACCTCATATACATCTGTACTTTTGATTGCTACAACGTATCTTCATTATGATTCTCCCCCCTGCCCCCGCTATTCCCAAAATCTGCTCCCCCCAACCGCTCTTATTCTGGGTCCTCTCACAAACGTGTTCTAGGTGACAGTTTGGTTGCAGCCTTGGCATTGAATTCTGTGTATAGCCCGGTCCTTTTGCACCAAAAAAATAAAGAAAGAAAAGCCCTCTCGCCACATTTCCCAAATTTTCCAAGAGCGTAAGCTCCTGTGGGCGGGGCCCTTCCACCTTTTGTTTCATGATTTCTTCCATTCTAATAATCCTCCTGTGTCTATTTTGTGATTTCCCCGGATTGTACTCCACAAAACTCTGCAGAACATGTTGGCGCTGTTGACCTAATGGGGCGTATTCTAAAAAAGCAGCGAATCTGAATTTCAGCAAACATTCTCTGCAGGTGAATCTTCCAGGTTCTTGTGTTTCAAATGACAGTGACTGATTCTCCACCAGAGAATGCTTGGGGAAAGTCACATTCACTGCTTTACAAAGAGACCTCCAAGAGTAAGAATAGTAACATTGTTTCATCCGTTTTTTATTGCTGTTCCCTGATCCAGTGAAGACGGGTAAGGCCTGGTTCGCACCGATGCAGTTTGCGTTTGATCCATTTCTGCAGCGCTTTTTTTGCGGTGCGTGTTTGCGTCTTTGCACATGCATTTTTGACGCATTTTTCAGGATTTTTTTTTTTTAGGGGGGGGCACTGTTTGCTGGGCAGGTTTAAAAAAATGCATCAAAACGCAGTACATGCATTTCTGCAGCAACTCCATTGAAGTCTGTTGAACCAAAACACCACGTTTTGTGTTTTGGAAAAAGTTCCTGACTTTTTTCAAACATCTTTTTCTGCAAAATGCTAAAGTGTGACCCAGGTCTTGGTAAAAGTCACAGTGAACCAGGGGTGGATAGACCATTTGGAAACTCGAGGGCCCGGGGTCAGTAGGGGGCACCATGAGATGCCCCTGGTACCTTTTTCATAGGCTTCTTTGAGTTTGGGCAAGGACACAGGGGCCCCATGATCCCCTATTGCCCGGGGGCCCCATGAGTTGTCAGTCTGCCCCTGCAGTGAACATTTCACCCCCTAGCTATGTGACTGCGGTTTGTGCACATGTGCAGTCTCCCCGGACCCTGCATTCACTATATCCGCTCTCCCCGGACCCCGCATTCACTATATCCGCTCTCCCCGGACCCCGCATTCACTATATCCGCTCTCCCCGGACCCCGCATTCACTATATCCGCTCTCCTTGGACCCCGCATTCACTGTGTCCGCTCTCCCCGGACCCCGCATTCACTGTATCCGCTCTCCCCGGACCCCGCATTCACTGTATCCGCTCTCCCCGGACCCCGCATTCACTGTATCCGCTCTCCCCGGACCCCGCATTCACTGTATCCGCTCTCCCCGGACCCCGCATTCACTGTATCCGCTCTCCCCGGACCCCGCATTCACTATATCCGCTCTCCCCGGACCCGGCATTCACTATATCCGCTGTTCCCGGACCCGGCATTCACTATATCCGCTGTTCCCGGACCCGGCATTCACTATATCCGCTCTTCCCGGACCCGGCATTCACTATATCCGCTCTTCCCGGACCCGGCATTCACTATATCCGCTCTTCCCGGACCCCGCATTCACTGTATCCGCTCTCCCCGGACCCCGCATTCACTGTATCCGCTCTCCCCGGACCCCGCATTCACTATATCCGCTCTCCCCGGACCCGGCATTCACTATATCCGCTCTCCCCGGACCCGGCATTCACTATATCCGCTGTTCCCGGACCCGGCATTCACTATATCCGCTGTTCCCGGACCCGGCATTCACTATATCCGCTCTTCCCGGACCCGGCATTCACTATATCCGCTCTTCCCGGACCCGGCATTCACTATATCCGCTCTTCCCGGACCCCGCATTCACTGTATCCGCTCTCCCTGGACCCCGCATTCACTATATCCGCTGTTCCCGGACCCGGCATTCACTATATCCGCTGTTCCCGGACCCGGCATTCACTATATCCGCTGTTCCCGGACCCGGCATTCACTATATCCGCTCTTCCCGGACCCGGCATTCACTATATCCGCTCTTCCCGGACCCGGCATTCACTATATCCGCTCTTCCCGGACCCGGCATTCACTATATCCGCTCTTCCCGGACCCCGCATTCACTCTATTCGCTCTTCCCGGACCCCGCATTCACTATATCCGCTCTTCCCGGACCCCGCATTCACTGTATCCGCTCTCCCCGGACCCCGCATTCACTGTATCCGCTCTCCCCGGACCCCGCATTCACTCTATTCGCTCTCCCCGGACCCCGCATTCACTCTATTCGCTCTCCCCGGACCCCGCATTCACTCTATTCGCTCTTCCCGGACCCCGCATTCACTGTATCCGCTCTCCCCGGACCCCGCATTCACTGTATCCGCTCTCCCCGGACCCCGCATTCACTGTATCCGCTCTCCCCGGACCCCGCATTCACTGTATCTGCTCTCCCCGGACCCCGCATTCACTGTATCTGCTCTCCCCGGACCCCGCATTCACTATATCCGCTCTCCCCGGACCCGGCATTCACTATATCCGCTCTTCCCGGACCCGGCATTCACTATATCCGCTCTTCCCGGACCCGGCATTCACTATATCCACTCTTCCCGGACTCCGCATTCACTCTATTCGCTCTTCCCGGACCCCGCATTCACTCTATCTGCTCTTCCCGGACCCCGCATTCACTGTATCCGCTCTCCCCGGACCCCGCATTCACTGTATCCGCTCTCCCCGGACCCCGCATTCACTATATCCGCTCTCCCCGGACCCCGCATTCACTCTATTCGCTCTTCCCGGACCCCGCATTCACTATATCCGCTCTCCCCGGACCCCGCATTCACTATATCTGCTCTTCCCGGACCCCGCGTTCACTGTATCCGCTCTCCCCAGACCCTGTGTTGTAGTACATGTACTATAAAACCGTTAATAAAAAGCAAACTTCTGAAGGCTTCTGAACGCTACTATGATTGAATTGGATGGACTTTTGTCTTTTTTCAGCCAGACTAACTATGTAACAATGTAACGATGTAGCTACTGAAATGCTACTAAAAACTGCTTTTACCAGTGTTTGTTTTTTCCAGAGTTTTTTTGAGCCTAAACAGCATGCTAATTAACATTCATCAGGTCCCTCGTCCCCTCCAGTTCTCTGTGTAGTTCATCTGAGAATGAGATCAAGTCATTGAATGTACCGGGAATTTTCCTTCAAGCGTTCAGAAATCTCCCAGTCAGGGGTGGACTGACCATTTGGAAACTCGGGCACTGCCCGAGGGCCCGGGGTCAGTAGGGGGCCCCATGAGATGCCCCTGGTACCTTCTTCATAGGCTTTTTTGAGTTTGGGCAAGGACACGGGCCCCATGATCCCCTATTGCCCGGGGGCCCCATGAGTTGTCAGTCCGCCCCTGGCCCAGTGTATAGCCAGCTTTAGAGGATGATCAGCGTTGGCGTTCCCGTATTTTTCTCAGGACATGATTACGATTGTAGACTCAGGAATACAATTCTTTCATACGTAAGGGCAGCACAGTGGCTCCCACTTTAAAAGCAGCTACAGCGACAGCGCTGTGCCTGTTGTATAATCGTCCTACAGAAAAGCTGATCATTGTAAGCACCCCTGGCAGTGGGAAATGTTTTTTTTTTCTCATTCCTCTAGCTGCTACATCTGCAGGACCATTTATTCTGTTAAAAAACACATCCAGCCCCCGAGGTGCAGTTTGGAGACCCCTGGTATACTATCTTTTCTCCGAATAGAGTTTCCTGGTTGCAGTGAAGCAGAAAAACCACATGTACCCCGTCTGTCCTGTAGGGCTCTGTACAGAATTTCTAACAGTAGTATATTACAGCTTACCAACCATTGAATGCATTTTCATTATTTTAAGGCCCCCCCCCCCCCTTCACCTGCTGATCTGGCCAGTAACACCTCCTATATTAAAGCAACCCCCCCCCTCACTTGCACGTGAAGGGGCACAGGGGGCAGCTTTGGTGAGCAGCATTCTCAGTCTGGGGGGAGGGACGTATTAGATGGACTAGCAAATTGAAGCCAAAGACCAGCTCACACTTTAAAAGCAGTTACATTGACAGCGCTGTGCCTGTTGTATAATCGTCCTACATAAACGCTGATCATTGTAAGCACCCCTGGCAGTGGTATATGTTTTTTTTTTTTTTCTCATTCCTCTAGCTGCTACATCTGCAGGACCAGGGGTGGACTGACCATTTGGAAACTGGGGCACTGCCCGAGGGCCCAGGGTCAGTAGGGGGCCCCATGAGATGCCCCTGGTACCTTTTTCATAGGTTTTTTTTAGTTTGGGCAAGGACACGGGCCCCATGATCCCCTATTGCCTGGGGGCCCCATAAGTTGTCAATCCACCCCTATGCAGGACTGTTTGTTATGTTAAAAAAAAAAAACAGACCTACTGGCTGGATCACAAGGCAAAAAAAAAAAGAAAACTAGAGCAGCCATCACATCTTGGTAAGATGCAATATAATAAAATGTTTGCTTTTGGGTTTAATACCGATTTAATGACTTGATATATTTCTGCACCCTAGTTGTGTTTTATATAGCGGCTAAATGGTTAGCACTTCCGCCTGGCAGTACTCGGGTCGTTGGTTTGAATCCCAACCACAGCACCACCTGCCTGGAGTTTGCATGTTCTCCCTGTGCCTGTGTGGGTTTCCTCCGGGTACTCCGGTTTCCTCCCACACTCCAAAGACATGCTGGTAGGTGAATTGGCTCTAGTCTAAATTGTCCCTAGTATGTGTATGTATGAATGTGGGTTAGGGACCTTAGATTGTACGCCCCTTGAGGGTTAGGGACCTTAGATTGTACGCCCCTTGAGAGTTAGGGACCTTAGATTGTACGCCCCTTGAGGGTTAGGGATCTTAGATTGTACGCCCCTTGAGGGTTAGGGACCTTAGATTGTACGCCCCTTGAGGGTTAGGGACCTTAGATTGTACGCCCCTTGAGGGTCAGGGACCTTAGATTGTACGCCCCTTGAGGGTTAGGGACCTTAGATTGTACGCCCCTTGAGGGTTAGGGACCTTAGATTGTACGCCCCTTGAGGGTCAGGGACCTTAGATTGTACGCCCCTTGAGGGTTAGGGACCTTAGATTGTACGCCCCTTGAGGGTTAGGGACCTTAGATTGTACGCCCCTTGAGGGATAGGGACCTTAGATTGTACGCCCCTTGAGGGTTAGGGACCTTAGATTGTACGCCCCTTGAGGGTCAGGGACCTTAGATTGTACGCCCCTTGAGGGTTAGGGACCTTAGATTGTACGCCCCTTGAGGGTCAGGGACCTTAGATTGTACGCCCCTTGAGGGTCAGGGACCTTAGATTGTACGCCCCTTGAGGGTCAGGGACCTTAAATTGTACGCCCCTTGAGGGTCAGGGACCTTAAATTGTACGCCCCTTGAGGGTCAGGGACCTTAGATTGTACGCCCCTTGAGGGTTAGGGACCTTAGATTGTACGCCCCTTGAGGGTTAGGGACCTTAGATTGTACGCCCCTTGAGGGTTAGGGACTGATGTGAATGTACAATATATATGTAAAGTGCTGCGTACACTGACGGCGCTATATAAGTACCTGAAATGAAATGAAATGAATACAATTTAGGAAATGAGTTCTCACCTCATCGCTCCTGCAGGGCTTGTTGATCCATGGAGTTGTCTTCTGTAGTATGGGATATTCTCCTCTCTGGTCCCTGTCATCCGGCAGATCTCCTCCTCTCATCCCAGATCTGGGCTGTGTGTGTGATCCTTCCTCCGTCCGCCTCTGCTCTCCTCCTCGCTCCTCCCTGGCTGCTCTGCATGGAACACTTCATTCACAGGCAGCTACAACGTTGCACATGTTCCTAGTGCACACGGGTGTCTGTTTGTTACTTTGTAAAAGAAAAAAGGAAATGGGAATAGAAACCTAAGAAAACATTTGCGTTTCCTAATGGCACTCAGAACACAATGCATGTGGGTCCCATCTGTATAAACTGCCTCAATAGGAAAACAAAATATCTAGTCATTAATTATATTTATTTATCTATTTCAGGTACTTATATAGCGCCGTCAATTTACGCAGCACTTTACATATATATTGTACATTCACATCAGTCCCTAACCCTCAAGGGGTGTAAAATCTAAGGTCCCTAACCCTCAAGGGGCGTACAATCTAAGGTCCCTAACCCTCAAGGGGCGTACAATCTAAGGTCCCTAACCCCCAAGGGGCGTACAATCTAAGGTCCCTAACCCCCAAGGGGCGTACAATCTAAGGTCCCTAACCCCCAAGGGGCGTACAATCTAAGGTCCCTAACCCTCAAGGGGCGTACAATCTAAGGTCCCTAACCCTCAAGGGGCGTACAATCTAAGGTCCCTAACCCTCAAGGGGCGTACAATCTAAGGTCCCTAACCCTCAAGGGGCGTACAATCTAAGGTCCCTAACCCTCAAGGGGCGTACAATCTAAGGTCCCTAACCCTCAAGGGGCGTACAATCTAAGGTCCCTAACCCTCAAGGGGCGTACAATCTCAGGGCCCTAACCCTCAAGGGGCGTACAATCTAAGGTCCCTAACCCTCAAGGGGCGTACAATCTAAGGTCCCTAACCCTCAAGGGGCGTGCAATCCTAAGGGCCCTAACCCTCAAGGGGCGTACAATCTCAGGTCCCTAACCCTCAAGGGGCGTACAATCTCAGGGCCCTAACCCTCAAGGGGCGTACAATCTAAGGTCCCTAACCCTCAAGGGGCGTGCAATCCTAAGGGCCCTAACCCTCAAGGGGCGTGCAATCCTAAGGGCCCTAACCCTCAAGGGGCGTGCAATCCTAAGGGCCCTAACCCTCAAGGGGCGTGCAATCCTAAGGGCCCTAACCCTCAAGGGGCGTGCAATCCTAAGGGCCCTAACCCTCAAGGGGCGTGCAATCCTAAGGGCCCTAACCCTCAAGGGGCGTGCAATCCTAAGGGCCCTAACCCTCAAGGGGCGTGCAATCCTAAGGGCCCTAACCTTCAAGGGGCGTGCAATCTAAGGTCCCTAACCCTCAAGGGTCATACAAGCAACTCTGTGAGTTTCAAAATAAATCCAGAATCGTATATCTCGGAACCAGTGCTGCTCCGTTCACACCTTGGCATTTTGGGATTGCAGCAGGATCGCCATGATTACAAAACGCAGGCTTGGGTGTCGTAATTTTCAGTGCTGCCTAAAACGTAGTGCGGTTTTTGTCATGATTGTCGTGTGGCAAATCGTGTGAAGACACGTATAATGACAGAGCGGGGTCAGCGCATGCTGAAGTGCACAGTGTGCAGAAGTTGCCAATTGCTTCTTCAAACATTGGTGAAAGAATGGGTCGCTCTCAGGAGCTCAGTGACTCCAAGCGTGGTCCCGTGATAGGTGGCCACCTGGGCAATAAGTCCATCCGTGACATTTCCTGGCTACTAAATATTCCACGCTCAACTGTTAGTGGGATTATAACAAAGTGGAAGCAACTGGGAACAACAGCCACTCAGCCACCAAGTGGTAGGCCACGTCACATGACAGGGCGGGGTCAGCGCATGCTGAAGCGCACAGTGCGCAGAAGTCACCAACTGTCTGCAGAGTCAATAGCTAAAGACCTCCAAACTTGGTGTGGCCTTCAGATGAGCCCAACAACAGTGCGTAGAGAGCTTCATGGAATGGGTTTCCATGGCCGAGCAGCTGCATCCAAGCCTTCCATCACCAAGTGCAATGCAAAGCGTCGGATGCCGTGGTGTAAAGCACGCCGCCACTGGACTCTAGAGCAGAGAAGACGTGTTCTCTGGAGTGACCAGTCACGCTTGAGATTTCCTCTCAATTTTGTTGTCTTCTGGTGACTGATGTGTGTATGATGGTGCTGGACAAATAGAAGGGAAAATTTGGTACTGATGGGTCTACCGTAAAAAGGAAAATGGTATCAAATACTTGGCATTAACTTCCTTTCCTAGCGCCAATCCATGGCAGGATACATGTGGTCAGGGTGCTGGCATGTTGGCACAAGGAAAACCGAAAATTCTATTACTTACCGTAACTTTCCTTTCCTGGCGCCAATCCATGGCAGTATGCTGACCACATGTATGCTGCCATGTTGGCGCCAGGCAAGTGATTTATTTTTTCCTTTAGAGAAACCGAGCCATGAAGAAAAGAGGGGGGGGGGGACCCTCTTCTGGTCCTAGGCTGCTGCCTCTCTTTATAGGTAGGGAGTGCTCGCCAGAACAGACAGTAAATCCTAGAATGTGTCCGAAGAAGCGCCTGCTACAAAAATTAATTTTCACTTAAAAGGATTATGAAATATTCCATAGTTAGGAGCATCAACTACAGCCAATAATTTTCAGGGGGGGGAAGCCTCCCCCCTTCTTCAGGGCTTGAGCAGTCAATGGTAATAAATCATCACACAATGCACTAAGGGACCTGTGTTAGTGATACTAAATGTAAATTAAAAAACAAAACAAAAACATGGTATACTTGCCTGGTTTTGTGCAATGGTTTTGCACAAAGCAGCCCTTTTATTGGGTATCTCACTTGTACTCCTGGATCCAAAGCCCCCCCCCCCCCCAACTGTGTGTCCACATAACAAGCCACTTGCTATGGGGGCACTTATGCATTCTTTCTCCTGAGCCTCGCCCCTGCTCCCTCCTCACTGGCTATGATTGACAGTAACATGAGCCAATGGCTCCACTGCTGTCTCTGAGCCAATGAGGAAGGAGAGAGCATATGCTCTTGTGCACATTTCTGGATCGAGGTCAGGCTCAGATAAGTATTGGTGGGGGGGTGTTCTGTATACCATGTGCGTACAGAATGCCTCTAGGTGGCCATATTGCATTTTACAAAAAATTACAGCGGATGCAGGTTGAAAAGGAAATGATTAATACCATCCAAATACCATCCATGGCTTACAGCTCATGAAAACCCCAAATCCACAATCTCAGAAAATGAGAATATTCCATGCAATCAATAAAACACGGATTGTACATAGAACAATATCGCACCTCTGAAAAGTAGAAGCTGCATATGTACTCAGTACTTGGTTTGGGCCCCTTTTGCAGCAATTACTGCCTCAATGCGGCGTGGCATGGAAGCTATCAGCCTGTGGCACTGCTGAGGTGTTATGGAAGACCAGGATGCTTCAATAGCGGCCTTCAGCTCTTCTGCATTGTTCGGTCTCATGTCTCTCATCTTTCTCTTGGCAATGCCCCATAGATTATCTATGGGGTTCAAGTCAGGCGAGTTTGCTGGCCAATCGAGCACAGTAATCCCACGGTCATTGAACCAGGTTTTGGTGCTTTTGGCAGTGTGGGCGGAGCCAAGTCCTGCTGGAAAATGAAGTCAGCGTCCCCATAAAGCTGGTCTGTGGAAGGAAGCATGAAGTGCTCCAAAATCTCCTGGTAGACGGCTGCGGTGACCCTGGACTTAATGAAGCACAGAGGACCAACACCAGCAGATGACATGGCTCCCCAAATCAACACAGACTGTGGAAACTTCACACTGGACTTCAAGCATCTTGCAGTGTGTGCCTCTCCATTCTTCCTCCATACTCTGGGTCCTTGGGCCTCTCCATTCTTCCTCCATACTCGGGGTCCTTGGGCCTCTCCATTCTTCCTCCATACTCGGGGCCCTTGGGCCTCTCCATTCTTCCTCCATACTCGGGGCCCTTGGGCCTCTCCATTCTTCCTCCATACTCGGGGCCCTTGGGCCTCTCCATTCTTCCTCCATACTCGGGGCCCTTGGGCCTCTCCATTCTTCCTCCATACTCGGGGTCCTTGGGCCTCTCCATTCTTCCTCCATACTCGGGGTCCTTGGGCCTCTCCATTCTTCCTCCATACTCGGGGTCCTTGGGCCTCTCCATTCTTCCTCCATACTCAGGGTCCTTGGGCCTCTCCATTCTTCCTCCATATTCAGGGTCCTTGGGCCTCTCCATTCTTCCTCCATACTCGGGGTCCTTGGGCCTCTCCATTCTTCCCCCATACTCGGGATCCTTGGTTTCCAAATGAGATGCAAAAGTTGCTCTCATCAGAAAAGAGGACTTTGGACCACTGAGCACCAGACCAGATCTGTTTTTCATTAGCCCAGGTAAGACGCTTCTGACGTTGTTGTTCAGGAGCAGCTTGACAAGAGGAATACGACATTTGAAGCCCATGTCCAGGATCCGTCTGTGTGTGGTGGCTCTTGATGCGCTGACTCCAGCCTCAGTCCACTCCTTGTGAAAGTCCCCAATACTTTTGAATGGCCTTTTCCTGACAATCCTCTCCAGGCTGCGGTCATCCCTGCTGCTTGTGCACCTTTTTCTTCCACACTTTTCTCTTCCCCATAACTTCCTATTAATGTGCTTTGATACAGCACTTTGGGAACATCCAACTTCTTCTGCAATTCCCTTTTTGAGGCTTTCCCTCCTTATGGAGGGTGTCAGTGATGGTGTCAGGTCAGCAGTCTTTCCCATGATTGTGATTCCTACTGAACCAGACTGAGAGACCATTTAAAGGCTCAGGAACCCTTTGCAGGTGTTATGGCTGAATGAGCTGATTAGAGTGGGACACTTTGAGCCGAGATTATTCCACCTATTCACAATATTCTCATTTTCTGAGATTGTGGATTTGGGGTTTTCATGAGCTGTAAGCCATAATCATCACAATGATGACAAATCACGGCTTGAACTATCTTGCTTTGCATGGAATGAGTCTCATATATTAGTTTCACCTTTTAAGTTGCAGCACTGAAATCAATGAACTTTTGCACCATATTCTAATTTTTTGAGTTTCACCTGTGTATATGTGTATAATATTGGGGGGGGGGGGGGATATATTTTTATATTTTTTTATATATATATAATGTGTGTGTGTGTGTGTGTGTGTATTCACACAGGTAGGTATATTTAATAATCATTTTTTTTATGAATTTATGTTAGGGTCTTTATTATTATTGTATCATTATTATTATTATTATTATTATTTATTAATTTGTTTGTTTTTTGTGTGCTATTTTTTTTCCCACAAACGTGGGAGTTACCTTTTCAAACAGGTCTCTTATGTGGGTGGGCACATATAACTGAAGTGACAGGCCCCAGATGATACACAGAGATGAAACAAATCCTCCTTCATAAGTTGTACCTGTTTATCTGTAGTCTTCTCTATATCCGTTTAAAGTCCAAAATTTATAATGTTTGCCTGAGCGTTCAGAAAAAAGAGGAGGAGCTGAAAGGACACTGCAGAACTCAGTGAGGAGAGCTGATTGGAGGGAAGGTATACATCCCCTTCACACAGCACACAGGAACAGAGTTGAAGCTGTCGATCTGCTTGAGCTCCCTCCCCGTCACCATTTTTCTCTTGGTGTCAGGAAAACTTGTCAGATATGACTCATGCTGATAGCAGAGGAAGGAAACACTTAGTGCTCTGGATTGAGACAAGTACACACTATAGAGGGATGTGCTTTGTTCGTATTTCATGTCTTGTGCTGACAGTGCAAGCGGGGAATCTGTTGTTTGTGTCTATCGGCAGCATAAAGTATACATGGAATATCACAGCTGTGTGTTGTGTAGACTGGTGAGGTCACCTCCGTAAGACGTTCTCGCCATCGCTGTCTGGCCATCTTCTAGCCCTTCTTGTGCGCTCCAAGGGTTAATCTGTATTCACAATATACTGCAGGAATGTTGTAATTTTCCTGGAATCACCGGCTGCTCTTCCTTCACAATTCCAGCATCTGGTGGCTGAGGGCTCAGGAAATGCAGCTAGATTAATTCATGATTAATTTCAGTATATAAATTGGCCAGCATCCTATAGACCGGGAATCCTTCACCCTCTGACAGGCCGCGTATAGGAAGGATCGGGAGAGGAGTAGACTGAGGATGCGCACTGAGTAATATTGAGCAATACCGACCATTTATTACATTGTTACAGGATTTCCATTAATAAAATTGGATGAGTTCATTTTCTGACCCATCATGCCAGATTCCTCCAGCTGCATCAGCACTTAGTGGTATCAAACCCAAAAGCCAATTTTTTTTTAATATTGCAGCTTACCAATTCTCAGATGTGACGGCTGTATTCGTTTTCTTTTTTAAGGCTTTCTTTCATTTAGTTTCATCTGGCAATCCAAATGAAACAAGTGGGACAAGCATAGATTTACTTCCGACAAAAAAGTTAACAAAAAAAAAAAAATCCGTGGGAAGGAAACAATGCCATAGACTAGGTGGTCAGTGGGAGTAAAAAAAAAAAATTACATCATTGATGTCAGTGGAAATTATAGTGCCCCATCCCTGGTGTCAGTGGGAGGAAAAGTGTCCCATCATTGGTGTCAGTGTGAGGAATAGTGTCCCATCATTGGTGTCAGTGTGAGGAATAGTGTCCCATCTTTGGTGTCAGTATGAGGAATAGTGTCCCATCTTTGGTGTCAGTGGGAGGAATGGTGCCCCGTCCTTGGTGTCAGTGGGAGGAATGGTGCCCCGTCCTTGGTGTCAGTGGGAGGAATGGTGCCCTGTCCTTGGTGTCAGTGAGAGGAATGGTGCCCCGTCCTTGGTATCAGTGGAAGGAGTGGTGCCCCATCCTTGGTATGCGTGGGAGGAGTAGTGCCCCATCCTTGGTGTCAGTGGGAGGAGTAGTGCCCCATCCTTGGTGTCAGTGGGAGGAGTAGTGCCCCATCTTTGGTGTCAGTGGGAGGAGTAGTGCCCCATCCTTGGTGTCAGTGGGAGGAGTAGTGCCCCATCTTTGGTGTCAGTGGGAGGAATAGGACCCCATCTTTGGTGTCAGTGGGAGGAATGGTGCCCTGTTCTTGGTATCAGTGGGAGGAATGGTGCCCCGTCTTTGGTGTCATTGGGGGGAATGGTGCCCCATTCTTGGTATCAGTGGGAGGAATAGTGCCCCGTCACTGGTGTCAGCGGGAGGAATAGTTCCCAGCAGGGGCAGACTGACCATTTGGAAACTCGGGCACTGCCCGAGATTCCCCTGGTACCTTTTTCATAGACTTTTTTGAGTTTCGGCAAGGACACAGGGGTCCCATGATCCCCTATTGCCCGGGGGCCCCATGAGTTGTCAGTCCGCCCCTGGTTCCAAGTCACTGGTGTCAGCGGGAGGAATAGTGCCCCGTCATTGGTGTCAGTGGGAGGTATAGTGCCCCATCCTTGGTATCAGTGGGAAGAATAGTGCCCCATCCTTGGTATCAGTGGGAGGAATAGTGCCCCATCCTTGGTGTCAGTGGGAGGAATGGTGCCCCATCCTTGGTGTCAGTGGGAGGAATGGTGCCCCATCCTTGGTGTCAGTGGGAGGAATGGTGCCCCTTCCTTGGTGTCAGTGGGAGGAATGGTGCCCCATCCTTGGTGTCAGTGGGAGGAATGGTGCCCCATCCTTGGTGTCAGTGGGAGGAATAGTGTCCCATCATTGGTGTCAGTGCCTCATACCAGTGGAAAGAATAGTACCCCAGGAGCCAGATAAAGGCAACCAGAGGGCCACATCCGGCCCGCAGGCCACAATTTGGAGACCCTTGATTTAAAATCAGATTCACTTGTCAGTCCCACACATGGACCTCCATGGAGGAATTTGTAAATATTGGCTTTTTATCATTTACTTGCATAACTTTTCATGACTCGGCAGGACTGTTGATCGGCAGTTTTCTAACTCGATACTACAAAGATGACAAAGCACGGAAAGGGTTGGATTTTCCAGGACGTTTGTTGTGCTGCGTGCCAGCTCCCGGTGATACAATCCTTCCAGAATTCCGGACCTGAGTCATGCCTGGAAATATTCTCCGCTCAAGTGCCGTTTCCTCTTTGCCTCCATTCTTGTGGATGTGGGAGTTGCCTGAAGACGTTCTGAATGGTTGTATTATACAAATATCAATCTGCCTCTCCTGTCTGACCAACTCATAGATCGATATTGCTGAATTCGTTTTTGGTTTTCCTTTTTTTAAATTTTGCTGGAGCGTACTTCCTGCGCTCTTGCTCTGACTCAGCAGAGAGACCACTGCTTCCAGACCGAAAGCAAGGGTTCCTCGCTGGAGCATGCTCGCAGGGGACAGGCTTTTCTACACCAGCTCTGGTTGCTTTATATAGAGAAATGAACTGCAGGATTTTGAACAACATTTGTTTGATGCACCTGGGGTGTATTTAGCACGTTCCCCCCCCCCCCCTTCCAGTCCGGACGCTTTCCCCCCCTTCCAGTCCGGACGCTTTTCCCCCCTTCCAGTCCGGACGCTTTTCCCCCCCCCCTTCCAGTCCGGACGCTTCCCCCCCCCCCCTTCCAGTCCGGACGCTTCCCCCCCCCCCCTTCCAGTCCGGACGCTTTCCCCCCCCCCCCTTCCAGTCCGGACGCTTTCCCCCCCCCCCCTTCCAGTCCGGACGCTTTCCCCCCCCCCCCCCTTCCAGTCCGGACGCTTTCCCCCCCCCCCCTTCCAGTCCGGACGCTTTCCCCCCCCCCCCTTCCAGTCCGGACGCTTTCCCCCCCCCCCCTTCCAGTCCGGACGCTTCCCCCCCCTTCCAGTCCGGACGCTTCCCCCCCCTTCCAGTCTGGACGCTTTCCCCCCCCCCCCCTCCAGTCCGGACGCTTTCCCCCCCCCCCCTTCCAGTCCGGACGCTTTCCCCCCCCCCCTTCCAGTCCGGACGCTTTCCCCCCCTTCCAGTCCGGACACTTTCCCCCCCTTCCAGGGATTCTTACAATTATCTTTTATGTAAAACAGGGGTCCTCAACCTGTGGCCCTCAGAGCCCTCTGATGGGGGCCCTCACCCTCAAACTGAAAGCAGGAGTTTTGGTATGCTTTCAGAAAGTGCACCACACCCGCTAGTAGATGGTAAACCGCAGCTAACCCACAGTGCACAGTGCTGCACCCACCGTGTTTTGTAGTCCTACGTGGACTACAAAACCGCAGAACATCAGTGTGAAAACAACCTTTATAAAGCACTTTGGAGAGGAAGGGCTTGTTCATATTTCAGTTTGGGGGAGGCACAGTAAAACTCCATAGTTGAGATATGTTTTGCCACCCCCCCCCAACCAACCACTGGTGTAGCTTCAGGGGCCGCAATGACAACCCTGCCCCATGCTCCAGGGGTCCCGTGTGGCCTCCCTGTCACATTCTGTTTTACACTTGGACAGGAGGGGTGGCATATACAGAAATCCATCTTCATTTTCTTCCTGTAGCAGCTGCAGGGGAAAAATGTTCATTATGCTATTCAAAATATTTTTAAATAAATTGAAATTCTGAACATTTAATTTCATTGGGGCCTGTGACCCATGACCAAAACAAGTGATTCTAAAGGCTTTGTCATTTTTTCTTGAAAAAAAACAAAACAAAAAAAATGTCAATACTGTACTTACCTGCTGTGTACGGTGGTTTTGCACAGAGCAGCCCTGATCCTTCTCTTCTTGGGTCCCCACATTCCTGGCCACTCCCTTTTGTTGGGAGCCCCCACAGCATGCAGCTTGCTATGGGAGCACCCGCTGCTCCATGTGTCCATTCAAATACGGAGCCATGGCTCAGCCCTGTCCCCTCTTCTCATTGGCTCACTGGCTGTGATTGACAGCTGTGGGAGCCAACGGCTCCCTCTTCTGTCTCAGCCAATGAGGAGAGGGAGTCCTGGGATAGCCGAGGCTGCAGGGCACTTTGCTGGATCGAGAGGGGGCTCAGGTGTGTTTTAGGGAGGCTGAGGGAGGGGATGCTGCACACATGTGGTTTTGTTACCCTCATACATAGAATGTATGAAGGTAAAAAGCCTTTACAGCCACTTTAAGGGACCCCCACTCTTCAAAAACTGAGAACCCCTGATGCAAAACCTTCATAGTCAGTTACAGAACCAGCTCTGTTCCTTTTAAATACACTAACAAATTGAGGCCAATACGATCTCAAAGTCTGGGGGGAGCTGGATGTACTAACAATGCTGCTGTCCAAAAGTGCCTCCAATGCTCCATACCAGGGGCGGACTGACCATGTGGAAGCTCGGGCACTGCCCGAGGGCCCGGGGTCAGTAGGGGGCCCCATGAAATGCCCCTGATACCTTTTTCATAGGCTTTTTTGAGTTTGGACAAGGACACAGGGACCCCATGATCCCCTATTGCCGGGGGCCCCATGAGTTGTCAGTCCGCCCCTGCTCCATACAGAGTGGGAGCGCTCCAGGGCCGTGGATAAGGGGTATCAACAGTCCTCCTGTATGGGGCGCAGACAACTGGGTGATTCAGATGTAGACAAGAGGTGGGGGGGCAATTGCTGGAGCTGAACGCCTGTATGGCTCTCTCCTCTCCTCTCCATCCCACTGGCTTTCAGCTGCTGCAGAGTGCCATACAGGGGATCGGTTCCAGTAATTGGGAGGGAAGCCGGCAGCACTGTGGGGGGTGGGGGGACACGGGCAGCAGGGGGAAACATATGGTGCATAGGGAGGGTGATGAGTGCAGCAGGAGGGGGCAATTACTGGAACCGATCCCCTGTATGGCTCTCTCCTCTCCCTCCCGCTGGCTTCCAGCTGCTGCAGAGGGAGCCATACAGGGGATCTGTTCCTGTAATTGCCCCCTCCTGCTGCACCCATCACCCGCCCTATGCACCATAAGTTTCCCCTACTACCCAGACCCCCCCCACCCCCCACAGTGCTGCCGGCTTCCCTCCCCTCTTTCCCACCAGCAGCTGCCAGCACACAATAGGATCCTTCAGGATGGAGAATGGAGGAAGTGTCCTGTAAATATGTCACTTTTACCAGCCCCCTTCTTTCCTGGATGAAAACACAATGAGTGCTTGGTACTGATCGTTCACTGTGTCCATTCATAACTGAAGCATAGTAAACTGTTTATCAGGTTGGCTGTAGTTTCTAACAGCAGCCCCAGGGTGCTCTGATACAGGAGGTGTGTTACTGGCTAGATCACCAGGTGAAAGCAGAGGGGAATTAGCCAAAAAAAAAAAAAAACGAAAACTAATGCAGCCGCCACATCTGATTGGTAAGCTGCAATATATGACATGTTTGGTTCCAAATGGCTGGGAGAAACCCATTTCTTGCCCCCCCCCCCCCCAGCCTGCAGAGGGTACAGCCTGTTTTTTCCACACTTTATCGCATCCAGGTGGTCAGTGCAGCTCCGTAGCAGCGGGAGTGCGGGAAGCTTTGTTTGCTCTTTTAATCCTGGTTGAACCATTCCTTACAGCTGTGTCCTGTATGGATCATATAAACAGGAGTCGGGCGTCCTAGGAAAGGGCTTTTGTCTTGGAAGCAAACACTTCATCTTCTGCCCTTGTGTATTGGCATGTTGTACTGCCGGTATTTATACCGTGACCTGACCTGACGCTGATGTAACTGCCTTCTATTAGGGGGGATTAGAGCAAAGCCATCGATATACACTGCGGATGTCGCCACTTTCTGCCTGCTGTGGCCTTTTACTCCTGGTAATAATGCTCTATATACAGCGGGTCAGAACAGTATTGAACACCTCACCATTTTTCTTGGTAAATATATTTCTAAAGCTGCTACCCACAAATATATTTTAAAAATATTCTTCCCAAATATATTGACCTATATTTGAAATACTTAAATTTTGGCCCTATTCAATATATTAAATATTTTTTTAATATTTTTCATATATAAACACTTTTGAATATATTCAGATTTTTTTAAACATTTTTTTACATACATTTGTAAAAGCATTCCAAAGATGTGGATTAAATGTATTTTTAAAAGTACATTTCCTATATTTCTTTTAAAAAATGCAGTGTGTGTGTGTGTGTGTACACTATGGTTGAAGTGCGTTTCTTTTTTTTTTTTTTTTTTTTACATATATGAAAAGTACTTTTAAAAGTACATTTTCAAATATATTGTATGCCTTTAAAAAATACATTTAATCCACATCTCTGGAATGTTTTTACAAACATGTAAAAATATATGTTAAAATGAAATGACTCTTGAATATATTCTTCAGATTCTTTTTAACATATAAAAAAGTCATTTTAACATATATTTGTAAAAACATTCCAAAGATGTGGATTAAATGTATTTTTTAAAGGCATACAATATATTTGAAAATGTACTTTTAAAAGTACTTTTCATATATTTGAAAAAAAAAACACACTTCTACATACAGTGTGTGTTTACGTGTGTGTGTGTGTGTGTGTGTGTGTGTATATATGTATATGTGTGTATGTATGTGTGTGTAAGTATGTGTAAGTATGTGTGTGTGTGTGTGTGTATATATGTATGTGTGTGTGTGTATGTATGTGTGTGTGTGTATATATGTGTGTGTGTGTATATATGTGTGTGTGTGTATATATGTATGTGTGTGTGTGTATATATGTGTGTGTGTGTATATATGTGTGTGTGTGTGTGTATATATGTGTGTGTGTATGTATATACAGTCATGGCCGAAATTGTTGGCACCCTTGATATTTCTCCAGGAAATCATGTATTTCTCACGAAACGTATTGCATTAACACATGTTTTGCTATACACATGTTTATTCCCTTTGTGTGTATTGGGACAAAACAAAAAAAGGGAGGAAAGAAAGCAAATTCGACATAATGTCACACAAACCTCCAAAAATGGGCTGGACAAAAGTATTGGCACCCTTTCACAACTGCGGATAAATAAGAATGTTACAAGCATGTGATGCTCCTGTAAACTCACCTGGGGCAAGTAACAGGT